>NW_026118166.1:0-146664 GCF_001640805.2 Lates calcarifer
CAGATTTACTGATCGATTACTGATTGATTGATTATAAGCCAAATGTAAATAAAGTCTCCCCCCCCCTCCCAGGCGGCGCCCCCTGCTGGTCGTTGGGGTTCTGGAGCTTCCGTCTCTGACGTCTGAACACAAACAGACTCTGCAGCTCAGAGACGGGACGGCAGCCATCGCCTGCGTCGTCACGGAAACCAGCCAGGAGGAGGAGGGGGGGGGGGGACGGCTCCATTCAACACAGCCTGGATAGGTACAACACACGCGCACACACACACACACACACACACAGACACAGAGGTCACAGGGTGCAGCCTGAGTGTGTGTGTGTTGCAGGTTGTCTGGTGTGTGTCCATCAGTTCACCATGGTAACAGAGAGGTTCATCCAATCAGATTTCCCCTCCTACCAACACCTGGACCAGGAGGAGTTCATCACACACACACACTGCAGGTACACACACACACACACACACACTCACACACACACACACACACACACACACAGGTGTTAATGTGTGTGTGTGTGTCAGAGTTTACCTGCAGTTCTCTCTGAACCACCTCCACATCCTGAGTCCATCTGTCGCCATGGTAACACACCAGAGAGAGAGGGGGGCGGAGCCAGGCGGTGATGAGGAGGAGGGGGGGGTCAGGCTGCAGGGAGGAAGAGGAGGAGAGAACCAGACCCCTCCCACTCTGTCTCACCTGTCACCGTGACGACGGGCCCTGTGGGCGGAGCCTCCCGGCCCTGCGTCTCCATGGTGATCAGAGTGGAGCAGAAAGAGGGCGTGGCCTGGAGGAACACAGGGGCAGAGCCTGATAAGGGGGCGGGGCTGGCGCTGACCTTCTCCATCAGAGCTGCTGTGATTGGTCCAGTGGTCAGCTGGAGGCGGGACCCGAGGAACCGACCAATGACAGAGAGAGAGAGAGAGGGAGAGAGAGAGGAGAAGGTGAGACACACCTGTTAGATCCCATGATGCACCTGTGGTCAGTGTGTCACCTGTGTGTTATCTCTGTCTGTGTGTGTGTGTGTGTGTGTGTGTGTGTGTGTGTGTGTGTGTGTGTGTGTGTGTGTGTGTCTGTGTGTGTCTGTGTGTGTCTCTGTGTGTGTGTGTGTGTGTGTGTGTGTGTGTCTGTCTTTGTGTGTGTGTGTGTGTACAGGTGCTCCTGGTCTTCTCAGGTGCGTCTGCTCGGTGGTTTCCTCTGATCCAGACTGGATGTTTCTACAGACTCGTTGCTGCCAACACTCAGGTAAACTCACCTGTTCAGTGCCTTGCTCAGAGGCAGCGATGACCTGATGAGGTGGTAACCATGGTAACACCTCTCCTCAGGATCCCAGCGTTCTGATTGGCTGTGGCGTCTCTGGGCGGAGCGGCGTGGAGCTGCACGCTGACTCCACCCTACAGGTCCGCTCTGATTGGAGGATCCACACTCTGACACGCCCACTGCAGCTGCTGAGGGTCATCTGTGGACAGGTAACACACACACACACACACACACTCACCTGGACTCAAAGGTGTCAGAGGTCAAAGGTCACCTCTCTCTCTCTCTGTGTGTCCTCAGGCTCTCTCGCCCTCAGTCCTCTCTGTCTCTGACGTCCTGGACTCCAGGTAAACACACCCGACACCTGCTGCTGCTGCACGTGATGAGATCAGTGATCGATCAGACACTGGATGATCAATACTGCTGTGTGTCTGTGTGTGTGTGTGTGTGTGTGTGTGTGTGTGTGTGTGTGTGTGTGTGTCTGTGTGTGTGTGTGTGTGTAGTTCAGAGCTGGTGTGTTTTCAGGCTCAGGTGTCTGACAGGATCAGTCTGAACGACAGGACGACCGAACACACACACACAGGTGTGAACACACAGTTCAGTCTCAGGTGTGTTTCAGGTAGACTCAGGTGAACCAGGTAAACTGATGTTGTCTGATGAAATCCTCCAGGTGTGCGTCTGACCGTGTGTGACCAAAGTGGGAGGAGTCTCCAGGTGTACCTGGACCTAAGCCACACCCCCTACCCACCTGGCCTGTTGCCAGGTAACACGGTGCTGCTGTCAGGTGTTCAGAGGAGGCGGTCCAGGTCAGGAGGAGTGTACTGCAGGTATTTACCTGTCAGCTCTGTGACGGTCGTCAGTCTGGGAGAGAACAGGTAACTCTGACTCACCTGTACACACCTGTACCTGTTTTATTGATTGATTTATTGATCGTTTCTGTTCTCCTCTCAGCTCTGCTCGGCCTCCTCCTGCTCCCATGATGCACCTGGGTGTGTGGGCTCTGAGCACAGAGCACAGGTGCACTGTGAGTCAGGTCAAAGGTCACGTGGTGTGTTTTCTGTTCCTGCAGCTGCAGTGGATCTGCTCACAGTGTGGGAGTCTGTACACACAGGTAACACACAGGTACACACACAGGTACACACAGGTAACACACAGATACACACACAGGTAACATACAGATACACACACAGGTAACACACAGATACACACACAGGTAACACACAGATACACACACAGGTAACACACAGATACACACACAGGTAACATACAGATACACACACAGGTAACACACAGATACACACACAGGTAACATACAGATACACACACAGGTAACACACAGGTAACACACACAGGTAACAAACCCCCCCCCCCCCCCCCCCCTCTCTCCACAGTCCTGTTCCAGTTCTCTGTGTGGATCCACCTCCTCGGTCTTTGAGTCCACAGCAAAGTAAGAGTCCTGATCTGGTCTGACCAGGTCTACATGGTCCCCCCTCTGTGGGAGCTCAGCTTACTGATCAGCCTGCTGATTGATGATGTATTGATCTGTGTATTGATCAGACTGGTGATCGATGACGGGACAGGTGAGGCTCACGTCTGGTTCTCAGGTGCTCTGGTCCGTCCTCTGCTGGGATTGGCTGACTCTCAGTGGGAGGGGCTTCAGAGGGCCGTCAGGGTCAGAGGTCACATCAGAGTCTACCCCAGAGGCCGCAGCCTGGTCAGTACCACTTCCTGTTTTCATCACCTGTACCTTTACCTGTCTGTTTACCTGTCTGTTTACCTGTCTCTCTCTCTCTCTCAGGTGTGTGACGTGGACTCTGACGACTTCCTCCTCCTCTTCCTGTTGTGTGTGTGCAGCAGTGACGTCGTGTGTCGCTCGGTCTCTCTCACCTGCAGGAAACACACCAACCAGAGACCAGAGGGTAACACACACACACACACACTCACACACACAAACACAACCACACACACTCACTGACACACACACAGTCTGACCCCCCCCCGTGTTTCAGAGATGAGGAGGTTCAGCCGAGGAGACCGAGACTTCATGACCTGGGTGACTCCTCCTCTGCAGCTCACCTGTCTGCACATCACTGACACACCTGACAGCGTCATGTGACCTGGACCTGGATCAGGTGGGAGGTCACCTGCTGTGACTCCTCCCTCACAGGAAGTGGGTCAGAAGTGAATAAAGTCACCTCCACCTGAGAGCTGAGACCAGGTGTGAACAGGTGATGGTCAGGTGTGGGCGGAGCCTCTGTTTCATGTTAATGTTGAAATGTTTAAGTTATTAAATCTTCAGTTTTTCCTCTAAAGTTTGTTTCAGCCTTTGTTTTACACCTCAGCTGCCCATTGTCATGGTAACAGCACAGTTACACCTGAGACAGGTGACCTCAGGTGAGCCTCTCCTGTCACAGTGAGTCCAGGTGTTGTTACTGTGATGATCCAGCAGGAGGCGTCTCTGCTCCTGGTAACTGATGAGTCATCAGCAGCTGGTTCTCTGATTGGCTGCTGAAGTCTGTCACACACATTCAGAAAGTATTCAGACCCCCTCACTGTTCATCATTACTGAATACTGAGAGTAAACAGTGAAGGTCTGAATACTTTCTGAACACTCTACATTAAATAAAGTACTTTTCAGATCAGTGTTCATATAAAATATAATTCAAATAAACAATGATGTGTTATTGTAGATAAACAGCAGTTCATCAGCTCATTAATCTGAATATTGATTATTGATCTCAGTAACAGATGTTTCCTCCTCCAGCTGTGCTGAGATCACCTGAGCAGGTGAGACTGAGCTGATGTTACTGTGATGATCCAGCAGGGGGCGTCTGAGCTCCTTTTCTCTCTGCTGCTGTTCATCAACAACAAGCTGCCCTTAGTGACTGATGACACGTCAGCAGCTGAGGCTCTGATTGGCTGCTGAGGGAACAGGAAGTGAAAGGTGTGTTTTAATGACAGTAAAGAGTCGGGACTTTCCAGAGACTCTGCGTTCAGGTGACTGAAGCCAAACCAAACCTCTGGTCACATGACTGATGTGATGTGATCAGCTGCTGTGTTGACGCTCACTGTGTCCTGCAGTCAGCAATAATGAGAATTATTATTATAACCTTTATTAAACCGGAACATTGAAGAGTTTTCAGTCAGATTAAAGAGTTTAGGAGCTGAAACACTGAACTGAAAAATAAAATAAATGAAAATATAAAGGTCAGAGTTTTATTGAGAACAGGGTCTTTAACAGAGTTTTAAAATGACGTCTGATCTGTTGTTCTGCAGCTCTGAGTTCATCCTCATGTCTGTTCTGGATAAACTTTAGTTTTGAACATTACAGTCTTTACATCTCTCAGAGATTAACTGTTGGTCTCATTAGCTCTTCTGGTCAAAAGCCTGTGCTGAATGTAATTTAACTCCAGTGAACATCAGGACTGATGCAGCTTCAGTGGAAACAGGACGTTTGATGATTATCGGGTAAAAACATCAGAGTATCATCAGCGTAGAAGTTGGAGCTGTGGATCAAATCTGTTTCTATCAGTTTCTTTATGTTTATAAACCATTCAGATCAATCTGTTGTAATGAAGCGTTGGTTCAGAGAAAACATCTCCATCATCTTCCTCTGTGGGTTCATGTTGGTTATTTATTTTCTGTCACTTCCTGTTTCTGGATCCTGTCTCCACCTAATGAATCTAATCACCAACCACAGTATTTAGATGTAGATAGATGCTGAGAGAGACTGTCCTGTCACTGAATCATTGTTATACAGTGTTCAGAAAGTATTCAGACCCCTTCACTGTTTTCAGTCTGACATGATGTAAAACTGAGGAGGGAATCATGAATATAAATGATTTTAGCTTAAAGCTGCAACAGTGAAAACAGTGAAGAGGTCTGAATACTTTCTGAACGCTGTATACTATATAATCATTTATTTAAAACTAGTTTTCAGATTGTTCATATGAAAAATAATAGTGTTTAGTTTTTTTTTGTTTAAGTCTATCAGCTCAATAATTATCTATTAATCTGAATATTGATTGATTGTAATACTTCAGTGCTCTGACTTCAGTAATGATGTTGGTTGATCACCTGAACAGGTAAGACTGAGCTGACAACAATTCTCTGCCCTTAGTGACTGATGAGTCATCAGCAGCTGGTTTTCTGATTGGTTGTTGAAGTTTGTCACATTAAATACTCACATTTATTCTCCTGATGTAGAAACATGAGACGTCCTGTCACTGAGTCATCTGTGTTCATTTATCTTTTTATAAATAAGGAATTATTTAAATGTATTATATCAGTAATAACTAATATTAAATAATATCATTTATTTTAAAATGATAGTTTTCAGATTGTTTGTGTAAAATATAAATAAACAAAGATGTGTTATTGTAGATAAACAGCAGTTTCTCAGCTCATTAATCTGAATATTGATTATTGATCTCAGTAACAGATGTTTCCTCCTCCAGCTGTGCTGAGATCACCTGTGCAGGTGAGACTGAGCTGATGTTACTGTGATGATCCAGCAGGGGGCGTCTGAGCTCCTTCTCTCTCTGCTGCTGTTCATCAACAACAAGCTGCCCTTAGAGACTGATGACACGTCAGCAGCTGAGGCTCTGATTGGCTGCTGAGGGAACAGGAAGTGAAAGTTTTAGTGAGAGTCGGGACTTTCCAGAGACACTGTTCAGGTGACTGAAGCCAAACTAAACCACAAACTGCTGAACAGAGACCAGTTTAAACTCTGCTGTGGGCTCTGATCACATGACTGAACATGATCATCTTCAGATCAGTCTGAACACACCTCACACTACAGGACAATCTTATGAGATCATCTTTAGACTTTATTATCTTGTAGTGTGAACGCTGCTGAACACATCTGGTCTCTGCTGGAGTCTAACAGCTGGTCACAGATCAGAAATGTTTAATAAATGTTTAAAGTCACAGTTTAGTTCACGTGATGAAACAGGAAGTGAAACGAGCCTCTGGAGTGCGATTCATTCAGCAACTTCCTGAATAGACCTCATGATGGAGGATGAACAACCTCAGAACAGAAACTCAGAGAAACCACATCATTAAACTGATGAATGTGATCAGGCTGAGAGATGAGGACAGAGACTGGATGAAGACGTCAGTCCAGTCAGATCAGTTCATTATAACTCTGAGTCAGATGGAGGTTACCTGAGGACAGGTGGAAACAGCATAATGATGATACAGTAACAGAACCAGGAATAAGAACAGACCTTCAGTCCTCTAAATCTAAACAGATAAATGAACTGAAACAGGACTTTTCAGTGTTGATGATCTTCACACTGAGACTCATTCAAACAGAAACAATCTGTTTTCAGTTTTTTGTCCAAAGACTTGAGAACCTCCGACCTTTCAGTCAGTTTACGACCTCCTCCACCTCAGTCACTGCTGATCATCAGGTCTGATCATCATTCAGTTCTCTCTGAACCTCAGTGATGATCCTGGAGCTCAGAGCCGTCAGAGTTAATACTTTAACTGTTTTTATAAACAGTAAAGACTGAACAGCTCAGCGTCACCATCACTGTCACTGTCTCTGATCAACTAAATCCAAACATCAGACTCGGCCTTCATCAAGGTGTTAGTTTCCACCTCTGGATATTTGTCTTTATGTCGTTTATTTAGATGAACAGTTAAGGTCAGGGTTCACAGTTCACTTTAATGACTGTTAAAGTCTCAGGATTTGTCCTGTGGATTCAGGGGTCAGTTATTGTGATCAGCTGATTCACATCATAATATACAGTAAGTTTCTCTAAATGAAAAAACACTTCACCTCCTCCTTTTCTCTCTGATGCTGATTTTAACAAACTCCTTCTCCTGGTAACTGATGAGTCATCAGTAGCTCTGTCTCTGATTGGCTGCTGATGTTAGAAAGTAAAGAGGGATTTTCCTCAGCTACTGCAGGAAAACTCGGGGGGGGGGGGGGTCAGAGGTCAGAGTAAACAGCTGTGATCAGATGTTTCCTATTGAACAGTCTGAGGTTCAGAGACGCTCTGGGACCTGGACTTTACCTGGACCATCACTGAGACAGGAGGAGGTTCAGTCACTGATCCAATCCTCCAGCAGTCTGGGTCTACAGCAGCAGAACCAGGTTCAGGTCTGATCCAGGTCTGTCTCAGAGGATGTTCCTGTTTCACTTCAGATCAGAAACTTTTCATCATCAGGAGTCTGTTCTGTTCAAACGTCTCTTTAAACACGAAAATATTCATTTTATCATTGAGTCTGAAAACTGCAGCTGATACAGTACTACTACACACAGTACTACTACACACAGTACAACTACACACAGTATGACCACAGAGTACTGCAGAGTAGAAATACTTCATCAGCAGGAACTGACCTGGAGTCAGATTTAAACTAAATTATGACGTCATGATGTGAAATCTGTGAAGCAGCTGCAGCTAAACACAGATGTAGGAGAGAAAAGGTCTGTGAGAACTGAACCTGAGTACAGTACTCGAGTAACTGTACTTAGTTACTCTCCACCGATAGAAAGAATGATGAGAGGATCAACTGGAGACAGAGAAACAGAGAGGTCGACATGTGGAGACGATTTAAACTGAAACTCGGTGAAATGTTGAAAATAAAACCAGAAACAAATGAAGCAGCAAAGTTAAAACAAACAGACACAACAGGAATATAACATTAATTTAAATTACACATGAGAGTAAACTGAGATTTATTTAATGTCAGATTAAACTGACTCTATAAAATATAAATATTTTTATTCTCTCTTGTGTTTATTGTTGAATCTTCTGGTTTAAACGTTTCAGAACAAACTGGATCCAGTTTCCTGATGAAGCAGAAACAGTTCAGATCTACCTGTTGATCACTAACGTTCATTAATAAACAGCTGATCACTGAGTCTGCAGCTGCTGCCTGAGTCTACCTGGACACTGATGACATCACCTGATCTCTGCTCTGTGATTGGCTGCTGTGTGAGTAAGAGCTGAGCTGCTGCTGGACTCTGAGTCAGTTTGTCTCAGTTTGTGTCTGTCTCCTCAGATTCTCAGAGACTCAGACAGTTTCAGTGATCTGATGATGATGATGATGATGAAGGTGTCAGAGCTGGTCCTCGTCCTCTCCTGTGTCCTCTGTGTCTCTGCTGACGGTGAGTCTCTGTCTCACTTTACCTCTGATTTACTGATGGACGAAGAGTTTACTGACGGTCAACAGGTTAAATAACTAACTAACTACAGAGTCAACAGGTTAACTAACTAACTAACTAACTAACTAACTAACTAACTAACTAACTAACTAACCACAGAGTCAACAGGTTAACTAACTAACTAACCACAGAGTCGACAGGTTAACTAACTAACCACAGAGTCAACAGGTTAACTAGCTAACTAACCACAGAGTCGACAGGTTAACTAACTAACCACAGAGTCAACAGGTTAACTAGTTCTTCTCTCCTCAGTTTTCCATGAGGACCTTGCTATCGGCGGCTGTTCAGACACTGATGGAGAGGACATGTACTCTCTGGATGGTGAAGAGAAGTGGTACGCAGACTTCATCAACAAGAGAGGAGTCGAGCCTCAGCCCAGTTTTATGGATCATACGAGCTACAGGGAAGGAACTTATGAACAAGCTGTGACTAATCAACAGATCTGCAGAAGTAACCTGAAGAACAGCCGCCTTGGTATGAAGGACATCCCAGTGGAAAATGGTAAAAAGAAATCAAATGTAAAACTTCTTTCAGTTTTCTTTTACTAAACTTTACACACTATAGCCTTGTTTACACTGAAACACACAAACTGCCCTGGTGATATACAGCATGTGTGTAATCAGAGGTGTGACATGTGACACAGCAGCATTGATGTCAGCTGGTGTCTGTCCCATCATGCTGGCTGTTCTAAACAACAGGATCCACTCAGTCAGTTCATACCTTTTATACAGAACGATGATAAAGAGCAGACAAACATGGAGTCCAGTAGAGCCCAGCATGGCACAGACACACCTCCATGGCAGAGCAACACATACGTCTGCAAAGACAAGAGCTTGTTTACAGTCTCTTCACATATACGGTCATAGGTCCTCTGATCATCACTCCCAGATGCTGCTTATATCTTGTCCTTTTTTCTATCTGTTCAATCTTGATGCTGCTGCAACACTGTCAGTTTCCCTGCTGTGGGACTAACAAAGGATTATCTTCTTATGGCTCCATATGTTTACAGAAACCAGTCACATGCTCATATTTCAGAAAATCCAGGCTAGTTTCAAGGACTGACTGGACTGGACTAGACTTTCTGTTAGTGAACCACACTAATATTTTTACCTTTTAATTTGTTGTTTTATTCTTCCTCTTTTTTGAGACATGGATTTACATGAACTTTCAAAGAAAAACCCTTTTGAAAAGGCCCTTGGTGAAATTTTGAGTTGGTTGGTTGAAAATGGACATTTGATGAGATAAGAATGTATTAGTGTAGTGTGTGTCACACTACACAGGAAACAACAGTACTGTCACTTTGTGCTCAGCTCCAGTTCTCATACAATGATAACTAACAAATATAAGCATGTTTCATTTGTCGTCCTGCATCATTAATTACACAGTATTCAGATCTGCTGAAATTCATAAATATGATTACAACTACATTCCTGTATAACTTCTACTTTCATAGTGGAGGAGAATGTATAACAACACAATCTTATATTGATACTATATATTACACAAAGTGAAGTGGTAAATATGTTGCTCTGGAATAATTTATTAGTATAAATTCAGTAGATTATGGAGACCATGTTTTAATGAGAGTTTTTTCCTGTTCAGATCCTCCCTCTGGCCTGATCGTCTACAGCAGAGACGAAGTGGAGCTGGGAGTGAAGAACACTCTGATCTGTCATGTGTCTGGTTTCTATCCTGCTCCTGTCAACGTCTCCTGGACCAAGAACGAACAGAAGGTGACTGAAGGAACCAGCATCAACGTCCCCTTTCCACTCAAAGATGGTTCCTTCAGACAGACGTCCAGACTGGAGTTCATCCCACAGCTGGGAGACGTCTACACCTGTACAGTGAGACACCCAGCTCTGAACCAACCACTGACCAGAATCTGGGGTGAGACACAACATCTGTCTGTCTCCAGATGTGGAGTTAACCTCTGTGTCTGTCTCTCCAGATGTGGAGTTAACCTCTGTGTCTCTCTCCAGATGTGGAGTTAACCTCTGTCTCTCTCTCCAGATGTTGAGTTAACCTCTGTGTCTGTCTCTCCAGATGTGGAGTTAACCCTCTGTGTCTCTCTCTCCAGATGTGGAGTTAACCTCTGTGTCTGTCTCTCCAGATGTGGAGTTAACCTCTGTGTCTCTCTCCAGATGTGGAGTTAACCTCTGTCTCTCTCTCCAGATGTGGAGTTAACCTCTGTGTCTCTCTCCAGATGTGGAGTTAACCTCTGTGTCTCCAGATGTGGAGTTAACCTCTGTGTCTCTCTCCAGATGTGGAGTTAACCTCTCTGTCTCCAGATGTGGAGTTAACCTCTGTCTCTCTCTCCAGATGTGGAGTTAACCTCTGTGTCTCTCTCCAGATGTGGAGTTAACCTCTGTCTCTCTCTCCAGATGTTGAGTTAACCTCTGTCTCTCTCTCCAGATGTGGAGTTAACCTCTGTCTCTCTCTCCAGATGTGGAGGTGCAGCAGCCCAGTATTGGACCTGCAGTCTTCTGTGGAGTGGGTCTGACTGTCGGTCTGCTCGGTGTCGCTGCAGGAACCTTCTTCCTCATCAAAGGAAACGAGTGCAGCTGATTGGCTGGAGCTGATGATGTCATCAGTGTGTGTATAGATTGTCCTATCAGCCTTTGACCTGCTTGTTTCTGCTTCCTGTCTCTCTGTCTCTGACTGATGATGTCATCAGAGAATCACCTGTATCTGACTCTGATGTAACTATGACCTCGTTCTGATCAGTTCACCTGTTAAACCAACGTCTCTGTTCTCACTGATGAAATGTTCTCTCTGTGATCAGCTGCTGGAAATAAAACCAAAGAAACTCTGACTCCATGTCAATGTGTCTCTGTTAACAGACATGAGGAACTGACAGCATATATTATTACATTACACATGAATCAACCATCGGGTTTCATGAAACTGAGAGACAGTCACAGAGATGTGGATGTGTTGAAATATGTATCAGTAGAAACTGAATTTGAATTACATCATTTAAGGTCGTCTCCCTCTCTTCTCATTCTGTGCTGGATGTCTCCCTCATTCACTGCAGGTCATGTTCATAACGATGCTTATAAATACACAGATCAAGGAGTTATTACCAATGTGGCAGAGTTATGTTAGGTTTCAATAAGCAGCATCAGTCATGATGATGACCCTCCACAGGCTGAAGGGGAAACCCTCCATGCTGCAGTCAGTGATGCATGTGTAGCTGCTATGGTGCAAACAGCCTGGCATCGCAGTGGGCACAAGCTCTGTGGTGGGCTGCTGTTCCCTGTTTCTGTAGGAGTTTGTGTGTAATTCACTTAGTTTACTTTAAAAAAATCTATGCACATTGACTCATATCTGTTAGGTATATTTTTTGGATATGTAAGCGTTGAATTTGAACTACTGCATATTTGTTGTTGCTGTTCATGCACTGCATGGAAAAAGTGATGATCATGATGTTATTAAGTTACGTTAACCTTACCCACTAACTGCCATTTACTTATTACCATTAATTATTAATTCTTCTACTATTAAAGTAGCATCCCTGTCAGCAACGTCTGGCTTTATCTTTTATTACACAATCAGAGTTAAAGGTTACTTTTAAAAACTTTTGTGTCGGCTGCTATTATCACTGATGAGGTTATCTACACAGCTCTGATGTAACAGAGACACTGCACACAGCATCTGAGTAGATACAGCTTTTAAAAACTCTTTCATTTCAGGACAGGGGACATGATCTTCATGTTTGGATACAAGAGGTGAAGATGCTGCAGGTCCTCCATCACTGTGATGATCGGCTGAAGTCACTGCTACATGTGTACAATATTAGGATCAAACACGGTGATAAGATTAATATTTTGACTTGAGCACTAGCCCTGTAATTAGACAGGTGCTCTCTTGGTAATAACCTTTATTAAAGCATGTCACTGACTAACTGTGTTATCAAATAATCAAATATTCCCTCAGATGAATGATATGCTGAACTACTGTCGGTAGATTCACTGCGATGAGGTGGATAACAAGAACAGTAACACATCTGTAGTCAACATTTCCGAGTCGAAGCAGGTAAAGACAAAATTAAAAAAAAATAAAAATAAAAAAAATTTAACAATCAAAATGTTGCTAAAACTCGATCTGACTAATGGTTGATTGAGTAAAGCTGATAGCAGATAGCTGGTTAACTTAGCTGTAAGTTAGCACATTAGCTTAACTCCAGTAGCTGCAGCGATCGGGAACAACGTGAGCGCTGAGGCTGTCGCTCTCCTCCCGGCTGCGTCAAGTTCATAGCACCGGTTAGCATCACAGCTAGGCTAACCTTTGATTGATTAATTGATTGATTGATAGATACTTTATTAATCTGCACGGGAAATTCACAGTTCCAGCAGCATCAACAGAATTAAGATGAAAGGTCGAAGGCATGCAATAAATACAAGAGGTCTTTCTACCTGGCACCAATGCGACTGGCAGCCATGTCAGCAGCTCTGTGTCCGTTTTCTCTATTTACTCTTTATTTTGCTCTTTTTCTAATCTGCATGACGCTCTGTGTTATTCCATCCTGTGGATATGGATTTTTTCACACCAACACTCGTTTATTCGAGGAATTTACTTCTAGTTCTGAAAACCTGGTTCCGCTCCGGGGTGGTTCCCATTTACCTGATGAGGTGAGGAGGCCGGATCATGGCTGCAGAGCCGGTGTGAAGCTAAAGGCTTAGCGTCTGGTGAAGAAGTGGTGATTAAAGCCTACAGCACCTTCTGTGGTGTGTGTAATGTGAACTCACTACTGAATCAGATCAATGAACTGGCTGCTGGTGAAAAACATCAGGACCTACAGAGAGTGCAGTCTGTGCTTCTCTGAAACATGGCTCAGGTCTAGTATCTAATGGTGGGCGGATCGATCCAAATATCGATAGTATCGATACCAAGTCGGTATCGGATCGATACTAGCCTGGTGAGATTGATTCTTTACTTTAAGTTCCGCTCTTGTTTGCAATGCTGCGGTTTAGGGTTAACCCGGCACTTTATTGAATTCTGCAGCAGGTTGTACACTTGACCGTATTTTCCTAATTATCGGCGTGATAATATTCTCAGTGGCTGCGGCTGCATTCACACACACTCGTACGCCATGTACAGCTATGGGGTTACACACCTGTTGTGTTTTCATGCGAGCACTTCCTCCTACGTCATGCACACACCCCCACATACACAGGCCCATAGACAGACACACACACACACACACACATAACCTGCATCCTACTTATCTAAAAGGGACAGGCTTGGCCTGCAACATGTATTTTCAAGCCTAAAACGAGACAACAGCAAAATGTGGGATTTGTAAAAAGCTAGTCAGGTATAGTGGAAACACTACCAATTTAGGATTTTCTATTTAATTATAAACTTTGTCCTAATTCTGTCCTGGGTTTTAACTATTTAATAATAAAAAAGGAAAAATCACAAAAAACACTTAAGGTCATGAAAATTAATTGAGATTTAGCAATTCAATGACGCATCACCTTATTGAAAAGTATCGGTATCGGCGATACTGGCCCGTATTTACTTGGTATCGGATCGATACCAAAATATGCAGTATCACACACCACTACTAGCATCCTGGATGCTAACGTGGAGCTACCTGGTTTCAGTACAGTCTGAGCGGACAGAGACAGAAAGGAGGAGGACTCTCTGTAAACACATGGTGTAACCCCGGGAATGTGGACATCAAAATCTCCAGCTGCTGCAGGGACCCTGAACTCTGGCTGTAAGTCTGCCTCCCTGCTACCTGCCCAGAGAGTTTGGACACGCCATTGTTGTCATTGTTTACATTCCTCCACGTGCCGACGCGGA
Organism: Lates calcarifer; assembly: GCF_001640805.2. NCBI lineage: Eukaryota > Metazoa > Chordata > Actinopteri > Centropomidae > Lates > Lates calcarifer. The sequence continues at coordinate 14,243 of NW_026118166.1, forward strand.
GGTAGCGAGTGACGTCATCCACTCCGCTGTTGCTAAACTACAAACACAGCACGCGGAGGCACCTGTGTTAATCTCTGGGGACGTCAGTCATGTGACACTGGACAAGACACGACCTGCTTACTACCAGTATGTGGACTGTAGCACCAGGGGACCATTGACCTACTGTATGCTAACGTAACGGACGCATACAGCGCCACCCGCTGCCTGCACCGGGGAAAGCAGACCACAACCTCATTCTGCTCCAGCCTCACTACAAACCAAGAGTGTGGAAGCTACCCACAACCCCACGCTCATTCAGGAAGTAGTCTCCTGAGGCAGAGCAGGCTCTGAGAGACTGTTCTGGAGCCACAGACTGGGATGCACTGCAGGGGTCACACAGTGAAAACATCGAGGGGGTTGTTGACTGCACTACTGACTACATCAACTTCTGTATGGACATGATCAAATGGCTGCAGATTGACAGAAGCAGCAGTTTGGATTGTCAAAGGTCAGACTGGCCAGACTCACAGTAACAAGAGTTATTCTTCCTTTCAGCAGTTTATACCCCAGCTGAAAAAAGCAGCATAGAGCAGCATGGAAATCATGCTGTGTCTGAATGAACAGACTGGGCCGAGTGAAAACATAAGGACTAATGTGTTTATTTCTGTGGCTGTTTGTTGTTATTGTAATGATAACACATAAACAGGTCTGTAGCTGTGGTGACATAATGTGAATGTGAATATGCAGCAGATTTCCAGTTTCAGTTCATTTCTATGACAGAGCAGATCCCTGAAGTTCCCTGTGAGTTTCTGTCCCAGCAGCAGTCTGAGCCTCAGCTGTCTGCCTGGTAACAGGTGACGCTGCAGGTCATGTGATCATGTCCTCTGGTTTTTAGAGCAGCTCTCAGTCAGACTGTGTCAGTGTTGGTGAAGTGAACAGAGGAACATGGCTTCATCCTTTCTCAGCTTCTCCCTCCTCTTCATCGCTGTCTGCTCAGCAGGTAGGATCAATACTCTGATCAATACTCTGATCACTGATCTATACTCTGATCACTGATCTATACTCTGATCTATACTCTGATCACTGATCTATACTCTGATCTATACTCTGATCAATACTCTGATCACTGATCTATACTCTGATCAATACTCTGATCAATACTCTGATCAATACTCTGACCAATACTCTGATCAATACTCTGATCAATACTCTGATCTATACTCTGATCACTGATCAATACTCTGATCAATACTCTGATCTATACTCTGATCACTGATCTATACTCTGATCTATACTCTGATCAATACTCTGATCACTGATCTATACTCTGATCAATACTCTGATCAATACTCTGATCACTGATCTATACTCTGATCACTGATCTATACTCTGATCACTGATCTATACTCTGATCACTGATCAATACTCTGATCACTCTCTGTCTCTGTTCCTCAGATGGATTTAGGGAGTATGCAGTGGACCGTTGTGTGTTTAACTCCTCTGAGCTGAGCGGCATCGAGTACATCTACTCTCACTATTACAACAAACTGGAGTACGCCAGGTTCAGCAGCAGTGTGGGGAAGTATGTTGGATACACTGAGTTTGGAGTGAAGAACGCAGAACGATGGAACAGTGGTCCAGAGCTGGCTCAGAGGAAGAATGAGAAGGAGAGATACTGCCTTCACAACATTGGGATTGACTACCAGTCTGCTCTGTCTAAGTCAGGTGAGAGTTTGTGTGATGATCAGACTGATGGTAAAGACTCTTCCTCTCTGAATGAACTGACCTCTCTCTGTTTCTCTGCTCATTTAAACTCTGAGTCTGTGAATCAGGTTTTGATCTAAACAGCAGCTTCAGTCTGAACCTGTGAGAAACTCAGTCTCTGTCTCCACCTGCTGGACAAACACTCAGACTGAAGATGATCATGTTACAGGAAACTGATGATGATCACGACTGTTGATGAAGATTAAGACTTTAGCAGTTTTTATTTCTCAGACTCATTAAATTAATTAAAGTCTGTGAACATTTAACAACAGACACATCAACAGACTGTTTATGTTTATTATGTATTTACTGACACTGACGGTAAAACTGATATTCATATTAATGTTTATATATACTATATAAACATTATATATTATATGATATGTTATTATATGTTATTGAGAATAACTAATAAGAACTAATAATGAAGTTCAATGAGATGATGATAATGAAGGTGATGATGATGAAGATAAAGAAACATCTGTGTTCCAGTCAAACCCTCCATCAGACTTCACTCCACGACGCCCCCTGCTGGTAAACATCCTGCCATGTTGGTCTGCAGCGTCTACGACTTCTACCCCAAACAGATCAGAGTGAGCTGGACCAGAGACGGACAGGAAGTCACCTCTGATGTCACTTCCACTGAGGAGCTGGCAGATGCTGACTGGTACTACCAGGTCCACTCTCACCTGGAGTACACTCCCAGGTAGGTCCAGGTCCTGGTTTAGTTAGGTCCAGGTGGGTCCAGGTCCTGGTTCAGGTTCAGTTAGGTCCAGTTTGGTCCAGGTCAGTCCAGGTGGGTCCAGTTGGGTTCAGTTGAGTCCAGGTGGGTCCAGTTGAGTCCAGGTGGGTCCAGTTAGGTCCAGGTGGGTCCAGTTGAGTCCAGGTGGGTCCAGTTAGGTCCAGGTGGGTCCAGGTGCGTCCAGGTCAGTCCAGGTTCAGGTCTGGTTAGGTCCCGGTCCTGGTCCAGGTGGGTCCATTTAGGTCCAGGTTAGTCCAGGTGGGTCCAGTTGAGTCCAGGTGGGTCCAGTTGAGTCCAGGTGGGTCCAGTCAGATCAGCAGTGTAACAGTTGTGTGTTGTTTTGTGTTGAAGGTCTGGAGAGAAGATCTCCTGTGTGGTGGAGCACGCCAGCCTGAAAGAACCTCTGGTTACTGACTGGGGTAAATACCTGTCTGTCTCTATACCTGTCTGTCTCTCTACCTGTCTGTCTGTCTCTACACCTGTCTGTCCCTACACCTGTCTGTCTCTACACCTGTCTGTCTGTCTGCTCACCTGTCTGTCTCTCTACCTGTCTGTCCTCAGATCCGTCCATGCCTGAGTCAGAGAGGAACAAGATCGCCATCGGAGCCTCAGGACTGATCCTGGGTCTGATCTTATCTTTGGCTGGATTCATCTACTACAGGAGGAAGGCCCGAGGTCAGAGCAGGACCCCCAGTCTGAAACCAGTTTACATCCAGTCTGAGACCAGTTTTAAAGGTGTGTTATTTGTATTTATTGACCTTGTCTCTTCTCTTTAAAACAGGACGGATCCTGGTTCCCACTAACTGAGCCTGGAACTGGTCCTGTATCCTGGTCCTGGACCTGTTGCTGTTTGTCAAATAGAAGAAAAATCAGCTGCTGCTTCTCCTGCTTCTCTGCTGGTCTCTGCAGGTCTACCCTTAATCCAGATCTTTACTCTGATCCTCAGCCAGTCTAAACCTGATCCAGGACTGTGGTGTTTCCTGTGACAGTCCTGGATCAGGTTTAATCTGGACTCTGGTGGATCACCTGGATCTGAGCTCTGTGATGGTATCTGGTCCAGGTCTCTGATGGTTCTGGTCTCTGATGGTTCTGGGCTCGCTGATTGTGTGATTGATTTATAATAAACCTTCTGAAACTCTGTTGATCAAATGTTAATAAACCTGATCAGGATCAATAAACTCCATCAATCAGTGTTTCTGTTTTTACTAAAGTAACTGATCAGATCAATAAAACACGATCAATAACTGATCAGTTTATCATCAGGAGTCATGGCTGCTGTATATTTATTCGAGTACTGGAGTAAAGTTTGACCTTACCTGTATTTACCTGAGTATTTGATTACTACAGTACTTTATACCTGTACTGCACAGTGAAGTATTTTTACTGCATTAGACCAGAGGATCAGACTAATTCCTGATATTCAACAATAAACAGAAAATAATCAGCAGTTTGATTCCTGATGAAAAGTTTCAAACTTCTTTAGTTACAGACTCAAACAGGGACATTCTCCTGCAGTGAGTACTTCAAGTACTTTTCATGTTTGTACTCATGTACTTTTACTACAGTACAGTTTGAGTACAGAACCTTTATAGACAGTATTTATACTGGTACTTCTACTTCAGATACTTCATCATCATCATCTGAATATGAATCATTTTCATTCACTCATCAGAAACATCCACATCAGTTTAGTCTCATCAGTCTGTTTATTAACATTTAACACTGATTTTTAACAAGTAAAAACCAACACGACTCAGTGTAATGATGATGATGATGATGATGATATGAAGAAGAAATAGAATCAGACGATAGAAAACTAAATGTAACAGATGTAGTTTGGGTCAAAATGTCAGGACTGTTTTCTTTTTCCTCTCAGAAATACACTGCTTCATTTTTCTAATGTTAAAGTATGAATTAAACTCACTGTGCACATTATCAGACAAATCCACTAAAATAAACATTTTAAACATTCTACATGTGTTTAATACACCAACAAAAAATACAGATACACAAGAGGAAAACAGCAACACCTGTAGAAGAGGTCGGTGAGAAGAACAAAGTGCAAAGCTGTAATTTCTACAGGATAAACTGACAAAAATAATGGTAAATGAAAATAACTCATTGAGATAAAATTAACATGATAATTAAATGAAGATGTAATGATAATTGTATAAATAAAAACAAATTGTATAAACATAAATGGGATGATAATAAAGTGCATTTTTAACTGTAACATAAACAAAGCAAAACTAAGAATAAAAATTAAATAAAGAAAAATGATTTAAAAAATCTTAATAACATTAATAAACATCACATAGAGAAAAATAATAAGATCTTGTCAGTGGGTGGAGGTCTGTGATGAACAGTTCAGCCTGAAGGTGGCGGTGTTGTCATGTGAACAGGTGAAACAGGAAGTGAAACAGACACTGACAGGAAGTCCAGACTGATGTGAACCAGCGACCTCACTGAGGTCCTGTTCTGACTGGTCCTGGTCCTGGTTCTGAGGTGGAACCAACAGTGAACCAGAGACGATGATGGAGAACGATCAGGAACTGTTCCTTTAATACAAACATGGAGACGTCTGGATGGGCTCTGCCGCGTGAAGACATGCGGAGGCTCCGTGGAAAAGTTGTCAAATTATGAATATCACCATATTTCTATTGTTTTGGAGGCTGAACGAATAAGGTTTTGTTTCTGAAGTGAACGAGAACATTTTTAGTGCAGTTTAAGAAAATAACCTCTCGATCGACTCGGACAGGTGGAGAGAAGCAGGTGGTTAGTAACCTGATCACCTCAGCTAACAAGGCTAATGCTAATCCAACACCTGCTAACAACATACCTCAGTGGGTTAAAGATATGATGGCTGAGATTAGAAAAGGCAACGGTGAGATTATGAAATACAGAGAGGAGACAAAGACCGAGATCACGAGGTGTAAAGAAGAAATAGAGACGAAGGCCAAACTGGAAAAACACCATACATGTTGTGGGTATAAAAGAAGGAGCAGGCAGGTAAAAACCTGTCTGACTTTATGGCCAGTTTACTGAAGGAACAGCTGGTTCTAACAGTAACACCGACACTGGACCGAACCGGGCACACCGGACAATCAGCGCGAGACGAGACGGGAACGGAGAAGAGGAAGAAGAGATACTGAAGAAGAGAGAAATGGAGAGAACACCGGAAGGTTCAATGTTCTCCTAAACTTTGAAATGAGATGTTTTTGTCCTGAAGTCAGAGACGCTCAGACTCAGATGATGAATGAACCCGAGTCAGGTCACATTTAACCTGGATTAAATCCTGAGATCATCCAGACTGAAAACAAGTCTGACCTAAACCTGGATCCAGGATCATCTCAGGTTTAAACACTTACTGTCAGCAGAGACACAGGAGAGGATGAGGAGCAGCCCCGACACCTTCATCATCATCATCATCATCATCATCATCATCATCATCATCACCTTCACCCTCAGCAGCTGCAGGACTCTCACTCTGAGACTCTGAGACTCTGAGACCCTGTCAGGACTGACACAGCAGCCAATCACAGCACAGAGATCACATGATGTCATCAGTAACCAGGTGGATTAAAGCAGCAGGAGAAACAGTCACAGCTGATCAATAATCAATAATACAGGTCATTAAACAAGTTCATTGTTAAATGATCAAATGACGTCACATCATTAAATTGTTGTAGATCAATGTGAATCTGAGTCTGAAGATAAAACTTTGACTAAATAATTAAATAAATGAAGATGAACAGAGAAGAGACGGAACCGACCTTCATCACTCAGCGCTGCCCGGAACATTCACACAGTGACACAGAGTTAGCTGACCGCAGGTGAGCGGAGCACGAGGAGAGGTAAATGAAGTGTTTGTGGATCAGTCCTGAACACGAGACAGAGTCCACGAGGAGCCGGTGAGAGACGCTGAGCTGTTTATAGACCGTTACAGACTGTTTATTGACTGTTTACTGACTGTTTACCTGGTTTTTACCTGGTGACCGTCACCGCTGCACCTGTCGGTTCCTGAGCTCAGAGCTCAGTGGAGACACCTGCTGGTCAGCTTCAAATCAACCTTTAACAAGAAAAACCTGTTTAAATCTTTACTTTCTGTCACTGACTCATTAAATAAATAAACAGTAGAATAAACAGAGTCAGGACTCACAGCTCAACAGCTTAATCATTCATTTGATCTCTGTGTAAGAGGAATCCATGTATCTTGTATTGACAGTATTGTATTGGCGTTTGTAGCCACTGTGCTTTACCATGGATGTTTGAGGCAGACAGTGACTTCATGACAAAGATTTTTAATAGTAGAAAAATATACCTTTGCTTAACAGAGCAGTTGTAGTGGAAACAGTAATAAACTAGTCATATCAATAAAATGTACCAACATTTACAAATCACAATATATTGTGAAACAAGATGTAAATATATAATAATGGTGCTGTCTTTACAAATAAAGTAATAACTATCTATCTGTATAGATCGCAAAAAAAAATTGGCAAGAACAAAAAAATGATATGAAAGTGAAAGGACAGAATAAAGTAAATGAAAGAAATGGAAACTTAACATGAAACTAAAATTAAACTTATTTTTTAAAAATCAGTGTTTTACCTGACTTCCAAAATAAAAGAGAGGGTATACAGATTGTTAATGTTAATTGATTCAGACTTTCAAAATAAGAGTCAAAGTACAGATTGTTAATGGTAATTCATTCAGCTGGATGGTTTACACCAAAACCAATTTGATGTAAAGCAAACAAATCACAGTATTTATCCCTTTGTCTCCAAATGTACATATTTCCTATGTGAATTAGCTGGACATTATAAAAGACATTTATTGATTTTATTTTGACAGAGTTGACTGTTTTGGCACAAACCATCCAGCTCCTGTGTCTGCCCCCTTTTAACTAAGACACATAAATAAAAATAATAATGATAAAATAATAAAATAAAATCAAAGTATATGCTTTGTCTATGTGTTTCAAGACAAAGCCGAGTCTCAATATAGTTACAATCAGTCCTAGGCATGTGTGCTCTATGTGCAAAGGATCCGTTGTAAGGAAACTGTAAACTCTTTTTTTTTAAAAAACACATTCTCATGAGTCTTTTAAGGTTTAAAATGTAAAAAGTTAAAACACTGTCTTGGGCTGTCAGTGAGTCTTCTTATCAAACACAACATGTAATAGAATAAATAGTAACTAAAGGCAGACCACAGGCATTAGTCTATAATAAAATGATCTTTTTAAGCTGCTCTGTAACACCTCTCTAAGGCAGGGCTGATCAACGTATGTTACCATCAGTCATCATCTGTGTAGGCATCTCTCTGTCACTCATTATATTAAGGTTTTATAGTAGGCAAAGTGCCCAAATCATACTGTGTGGGTTAAAAACTGCAGTGAGGATTCATGGGTAAATATCAAATGAATGCAGTGTGTCAGGATAGGGCAACAACAAATGTAACATATTTTATGCTCATAAACAGATGAAGGGTGACACATTTGTGAACCCAGAGCTTTTGACATTAGAACATGGAGTACATGGTGTCTTTTGTTGGACAGCATTGATCTCAGTGGTTTCTACACAGAATTGTTCAGCCTTACCACCAAAGGCTTCTCACACAGTGGTTAGACTTGATCTAATGTGCTCAGTAGTTCATGACTCAGCAACTCCAGCAGAGCTCCACTGTCATATCATATCAACATGATCAGTTCAGGTGTATGTTATCCAACATTTGAATGTGTTTTTCAAAATGTAATTCACCTGTGTGACTTCAGGTGAGAGGAGTAACATGGGAACAATCACATCATTAGACAAGGCCCATGTAAAAAACCCTGAGCTTCAGTTTCACACACATTTTACCACTGGAGTTCTAAACAGTGTAGGACTCATGTCTGTACCCAGAGCTTTAGATTAGATCAAGGCTAAGAGCACAAATGTGAGAAACCTTTCACATACATAGCAGCTGACACCCCACACTAATGATTAAGATGACTACAACCTGTCCTCTTTGGTCTGTTCTTTTTATCTGTTGATGAGGAGACAGGTAAAGGGAGTGGAAGGAAAGGATGGAAACAAAAAGAAGGAAAGGATGAACTAAAAAGGAAAGGAATAAATTCTTATGAGATGCAGAATAAACATATCTCAGTTGGGTAGAGATCAACAGTCCAAAGATCCTTTAAACTGCAGAGCTGTTTTCAGAGACACAGTCATTCTGTCCAGGGTTCATAGTTTGTTATATTATCTTTTAGTGAAGGGATCTACTCTGTTGCCCCCGCTGAGAGAATATTCCAACTTGATCATCAGGAGGTTTGTTATGGCAGGAGTAGGAGAATAAAACTGCTACCTTTAACACATGTTGGAGGAGGAGCTTGATGTTGCAGAGAGGAAGCACACAGTGCCATCTCACATAGTTCACTAGCTTGTGGAGCTGTGCAGTGGTCTCTACTGTGAAGTGGAGAATCACAGTGAAGGAAGACCTGAAGGAAGAAGTTCATGTACATAACTTTATTAAACTCCTAACTGTGACATAAAAGTCAAGAGCAACAGTATTACTGTAATATGAACAGATGAATGAACAAACATCAAAAAGTCCTGTTATATGACAAAAACCAACCATACCTTCTGCTCTGTTGTGAGGAAGCCTGAGCACTGAGGAGGAACAGGGTCTCTGTGTGGTCCAGCACTGATGACTCTGCTGTTGATCAACAGTCAGCATGGTGCTGTGATGACTGGTCTGTGGCAGGATGATGTCTTGGCTGTAGTCAGCTGATCCAGTGTCTGAGAGTCACAGAGAAGGTGAGGCGAGGGTTGGCAGGAGTTATCTCATCGTCTGCTTTGAAGAAAGACTGGGACTGGCAGGAAGTAGAACATGTCTCTGTGTGGTCCAGTACTGATGGGTCCACCTCAGACTGACAGTTAAGATGGTGTTGTGGTGTGTGGTCAGTGGCAGCAGGATGACAGAGGGCACTGGGACACTGGGTGGATGGAAATGTGGGGTATCAGCTGGTAGGTATCAGAAAGTGTGTGTTACATTGAGAACACACACTTTCTGATGTATTCCCAGTGTTGGCAGCTGTGTACAAAGCTGTACTGCTACAGTGCAGTACAGCTTTGTACACAGAAACATGTACATGTATATATACACTGTAATGCTGTATATATATATGTACATGTTTCAGTAGCTGTATAGAACTGCTGTGTTTTTAAGCAGTTGTATGGTTGTACAGCTGCTCAGCTTTACAGCAGTTCTATACAGCTACTGAAAGTTTTGGCCTGTGTATTTACCAACCCAGACCCAAAACCCACCCTGATAAATACACAGGCCAAAACACAAGGGAAGCATAACTCATTGACATATACAACATATACATATACAACTCACTGACTAACCGGAAAGACTATATGACCTATAACATTATCCAATACTCTTAACAGTCCTGATTACCAAACTAAATTTCAGTTTACCTATGACATGAAATCTACCAATATATTGTTAACCAGTAAAATTAGGTTTCCTTTACATGGACAGTTACATTAGTTCAACAACAATGTTACCTAAAAACTACAACATGACTCTCACTGAATTTACCTTACCTTACTCACTGGAGGAACCTGAACAGAATACATCACTGTGACTATATTTTACCAGGTGACATACAAAGACAGTGTTATGGTTGAGGGATAAAAATGATAAGCACTTTGTCAAACATTGTGTTATTCCTCAAGCAACAAAGAAGCCTTGCAGTTTGTTATTTTATAGGGGTCCTCTGGTCCTCCCTCCCTCCCTCACAGCCTCAGTGAGGCTGGAACAGCCTGTGGTCCAGCTCTATAGAGGACCCCCGAACTGAGATCATATTAAACTGATATGACTGTCTTCTCAAACCAAACTATTATTAGAACATTTAACTCTCTTTTATCATTATCATTTAGTCTATACTCCACTGTAGTATGCTTTTTAAAACTCACTGTTTTGCTTACCATTACCTTTCATTACCTTTCTTTACCTTTCAGACTCAGCTGACAGTACACAGTACACAGGGTCGTGATAGCTGTAATAGGTTTTCATCACACCAGAATGGAGACATCTCTGTGGTTGTGAGATGAAGATCAGGTCCAGCAGTGTGTTCTTCTCTGTGGTTGCAGCAGTGATGAGTTGTGTGTATCCTCTAGACTCAAACAGCTCCAGTATTGGTTTGCTTGCTCTGGATAAAAGATTCTCGTTAAAGTCACCACAGACAATGATGGGATGACAATCCAGGATCTCCAGTGAGTCCAACAGGCTGCTCAGGTTAGACAGGAATGATCTCATACAGTAGTCTGGAGGTCTGTACACAGCTGCAATCAGTGCACTCATGGGAGCTTCAACCTTCAAAGCCACAAACTCAAGGTCAGTTACATTATGAACATACTGTTTCTCACGAACCTGAATGTTGTCTTTGACATAAACAGCAGCTCCACCACCACTTCTGCTGGCCATCTGTGGGAACTTTGTGTAGGACGAGTGTGTGTTGCGTTTGAACATGTTGTAACCTTGTAGGAGCCCTGTAGGTGAGTTTCTGTGAGACACAACACATCTGCTAGACACAGTTCATGATGGCTCTTTATGTCGTTAACATGAGACGACAACCCTTCTGTATTGTGGTGAACAATGGTCAGAGTGTCAGGCCTGCTCAGTGTTTGTGTGATATGAAGAAGAGGCATCATGTCGTCCAAACTGACTTGTCTCATGTTCTCCAGTGCTGCAGTGATTTCTGTGTTGGTGTAGATTTTACTCTCATCCAGGTCCAGTAGGTGCAGTTCATCTACTTGTCTATTAGTAGCAAAAATGTGCAGGACATCAGTTGGACAAAGTTGTGGTTCAGTGACAGCTTGTGACAGCAAAGCTCTGTCTGCGTCAGACAGCTCATCAGACTTTTCCTTCACACGGATCCTGTTCCACTCTGCAAAGGCAACATCATCTTTCTGTTGCATAATCTCAGTCAGAGTGATCATCTGAAAGTGTTCCTGCCACAGGTCAGTCTGTGATGGGTCGTACACACAGAGGTTTAGACTGTCGCACTGGTGGGAGCTGATAAAAGTCTCCAACTGCAATTACTGACATTCCTCCAAAGGGTTTCTGACTGCCTTTGATCAGTTTGAGTCTCACATCCACGTAGGCAAAGAGGAGCTTTGACACCATAGACACTTCATCAATGATGATGATTTCAGCATTTAGAAGCTCTGCTCTGACCTCATCCAGCTGATCACCCAGTCCTACAAATGGAGGTTTCAAACTTCTCGGCAGCTTGAGGAGAGAGTGCAGTGTAGTGCCAGATATATTAAAGGCTGCAGTTCCAGTGAAAGAAGTCAACAGGACAGTGGGCCTTGATATGTCAGCCTCTTCAGCATGTCTGGGCAGTTTGCTCAGTATCTTCGATGCCTCTGAGTAGATGCATTTGATGAGATGTGACTTCCCTGTGCCAGCACCACCGTTGATGTAAAAGAACAGCTGCTCTGGATTCAGACCACAAACACGTTTTATGCACCAGTCTCTCACTGCATAGAATACACAGGCCTGCTTCTGGTTCAGATTCTGGTACATGTGACGTAAAACCACAGGATCAGTGACAGGGGGTTCTCTGATAGCTCTGGCCTCTGTTACAGCATTAGCCTGTCGACTGTAGTCTGGGACATTTTCTTGAACATTGTCATGATCTGGCTCTGCTGCCTCCAGTCCATAGATACACTCCAACCTGTCTGCTTCAGATTCAGGTGCCAGGTTACACCATTCATCAATCAGTCCTCTGTTCTCCTCATACTCTTCAACAGCTTCCTCAATCTCTTTACTGTTCATTTCATAATTGTCTTTGTTTGGTTTGACAACGTCTCTGACGGGCTCAGGAAGGTCAGAACCAGGCAACTGCACGTAGCCGCTGTTATAGAAGGACTCGTACGTGGGTAAGGCTAACCCTAACCCTAAGGCCTTTTCAGTTCCTGATCTGAGCGGTAAGGAATGTATAGTTTTAGAAGTGTTCCATAAAATTGCTCAGGATGTTTTTTCTGTGAGCAGCAGTGAAATCTGATGACGGCAGGCTTATCATTTTCAAATCCCATGTCATTTAGCAGGGGCACAACATTTTTACCTTTTCTCTGCTGACAAACCTGCATGTGGACGCAAAGTCAGCCACACATCTGTTCAAACTCTGCTGTTTCAGGTCTGGATTTGTATTTGTTGGTCAAAGATGTCATCCACACATTTGAACACTCTGCTGTTGTGTTCTCCAGGTACGAGAGGGGGCGACTCATTTTCAGTGGGTTGTCATCTGTTGTGTGAACACGACAGCACGTGAACACTGTTTCATGTGAAGGCCACAGGCACGGCTCACACACTCCTGAGCACTGATCTCTCTCTTTTTGGAATAAGCCTGCATGACCACTCTCATCTCATCACATTCATTGACATGGTCCCTGTTTGAGTTCTCAATGACTGTTTGAGGTACTCAGACAGTTTAGACTCTTGCTTTGTTATGTAGCTGGTGAGGTACATGATGCATGAATATGCATTGAGAATGTAACTGACATCAATATTAGCATCCCAGGCCTCAAGTAGATGTGGATTATATCCATTTACCCAGCAGTCCTTTGGGTCACGTTTCAGTATCACAGCACAGGATTTGTTTATCTTCCGCAGACACTGGTGATACTCCTCGACTGTTAACTGACATCGAGCCAGGAGCTGCTCCAAACTCAGGGAGGCACTTTCAGGTTCATTCAGCAGCTGGTTGAGTGGTCTGAGCTTAGTCTTTGCTGTTAGCAGGTCCAGTGCATCATCATCATCACCATCATCATCATCATCATCATCATCATCATCATCATCATCATCATCATCAGGTCTGATGATCATTGTCTTTCTGCATGGTGGTTTGGGAAATCCAAATCTACAACCAGAGCCCAGACTTCTGAAACATGTCTTTGAGTGGTTTTTACTGTGCATTTGAACCTCTTTGACTTTCTGATGCAGTGCAGGTTGTCTGTGTGGGTCAGGCAGCTCAGCTGTGATGTATCTGGACACAAAGTCACACACAGTCTGGTCATCATCCTCCTCAAACACAGGTGCACCTTCTACCCATATGAGACAGTGAATGTGTGGACTCCCTCTGTGCTGAAACTCATCTCTGGGGCTGAGCAGGAGACAAGAGCAGATCTCTGAATAACGCCTCAACACACTTATCAAACATGCGCATGGCTGCCACAGGGTTACTTCTCAGTATGTCACACTTTGCTGACCAGTCAAGCCCTTCAAAATCAACATCCTCTCCTTGCTGTCTCTTTATCGCCTCGATCACTTCAGGCCAACGCATTTCAGCTGCTGAGAATGTGCAGAAGAATGTGGGAGTTCCCAGCTGTCTGATCATGGCAAAAAGATCTCTTGTTGTTTTCTCCCAATAGGCTGGAGTTCCTCTCAGTGGCTGCATGAATCTGACGGCATCTTTATTACGCACCAGTCTCTCCACCTCACGTTTATCTTGTAACATTCCTGAGGTTATTTTACGTCCATCTCTGGTCAGAGGCTTTCCTTTCCTTAGCTGTACTGTCATGCTGGAAGTAGCCAAGTGTATTTCAGTCACAAACTGTGCAAAGAACAGGTAGTTTGTGTCTCTGGCAAAACGATCATCAACACAGAAAAGTCTGGCTTTGAAATAACTGCTTGGTGAAACTTTAATCAATCTCTTTTCATCCAGTGTGTTTTCACCTGTAGGGAGCTGAAAGCCATGGCCTCCAGTTTAGGTGTTTTGAAAAAGCCAACTGGACAGTTTCTCTCAGCGGGGGCAACAGAGTAGATCCCTTCACTAAAAGATAATATCTCCTCTGCAACATCAGTGGGCTGAAGGCATGAGTCCAGTGCAAATCCACCATTGGACAGGTCTCCTTCTTGTTCTGAGTCATCTCTATCATCACTCTGCTCTTTTGGCTGTTCACCATCACAGGACAACATGTCAGCATCCTGCTCATTATCAGGCTCATGTTCTGCCTCATGAAGTGCATCATTGTCCAACCTGTCAATCATCATCATCATCATCATCATCATCATCATCATCAGGGAGTGTGGGGTCACACAGCTCAGCCTCATCTCTGATACTTATGTCCTCATACTGTGGGTGAATGTGTTTCAGTTTATTCAGGGCCTGTAGCAGTTTAGACCAGGTGACAGTCTGGAACAGCTGATGACCTCTGTAACACAGTCGTCTCTTCAGTTTGACTCTCAGGACTTGAGACTCACTTCTCAGTCTGGGTAACGCTTCAACTGTTTCCTGCACCTCAGATGGGACACACACCACATTACCACGTATTGCTCTCTGTCTGCCTTTGGGAAGTGGGATGATCTTAGCAAATGGAAAACACTTGGCGATCAGATGTCTCTCCAAATGTTCAGGTCACACAGCTCAGGTGGAATATCAACCAGCTCCATGTTGTTGGCTACAACCAGAGAGGGCATGGCTCCTTTTTAAGATGATCATGACAGGAGTGACAGATCCATTCATCCTTTCTCTCATCAGGAACTTTACACTGTTCATTTCTGCAGCCGTCATCACAAACATGAACATATTTCCCTGTCAGACATTCAGCAGCCACTTCTGCATTTTTGACATAATCTGACCTTTGACCTTTGAGTTTCACCTGGTTCTCAAATGAAGCTTTATGACAGACAGTGCAGACGTAAGTGGGGCCGGCATTTATATGTGATCTGAAAACAGATATGGCCTCTTTGATCAAACTGTGGTCACTTTCTGGGGTTTGTCTGTTTATCCGTCTGTATTTCCTCTTTATTTTCATGGCACATCTCATGTTGTGCAGAATTTTAAATGTAAGATTGTTGTTATATCTGTCTCTCATTATTAGTTTCATCAGTTGTCTGTGTCTTATCCTGAAAGATTGATCATGTGCGTGACGCTGAGTGACATAAGATCGCTGCCTCTGCCTGAATTCTTCATTTTCCCTGTATCTTTTGGTTATATACTGTTTTTGTTTCTGTCTGAAATTGACATTATCTCTGTATTGTTTAGTAAAATACTGATTTTTTTTCTGTCTGAAGTTGAAATTTTCTCTGTATATTTTGGTGAAGTACTGTTTTTGTTTCAGCCTGAAGTTTAAGTTTTCAGAGTACCGTCTGTTGATGTTTTTGTTTCTGTCTGAAGTTGGAATTGCTGTGAAAGCGGTTGGTGATGTACTGCTGTTTCTCTTGTCTGAATCCTTCATTACAGTATTTGTTGCTTGAATCAGATTTCTTTTTGGCTCTATATGATTCATTAGAAGAATACTTTTCCTTCTCTTTTCTTTTCTTTTTGGTGCTTTCCCTGAGATCATTAGTCTCCTCTGAAATGTTCTCCTTTCATTTTTACCAAGTTTGACCAGTTTAGAGGAGAGGTCATGTGACACTTTATCAGACAGATCACTGGCAGCAGGTTTTATCAGTGGAACAGTTGAGTTTGATTGACTGTGAGAAGCATCACATGCTGTGAAGGAAGTCAAAGTGAATTCACTCGATGGTCCAGGCTCAGTTTGGGTATCAGGACACATGACATGAACCTCTTGTTGACTCAAAGACAATGCAGTGATGTTAGTGGACAGGCTTTGAAATGTACTGTCAGAGAGACCAGTGACAACAGTGTTTATCTCTGGAGCATCACCCAAAACAGATGCTGATACAACAGGACTGGGAGTTGTAGTCTGAGTGTCTGGGATGGCTTCACTCTGATTGGCTGTGTTCTCACTGTCAAACTCCACAGGCTTCAGCTCATAGTTACAGGTGGACTGTGTACCAAAGCTCTTGTGACACATTCTGATCCTGTCAATCATGTCACTGAGACGTGTGAATGTCACCATGACAGCTTTACCAGCAAACAGTGACGGCAAACCATCCTCTCCTCTGGGGTGTGGCTCAAAGAAACCGTACCTGCCTGATCTGGTTCTGAACACTGCCATACACAACCCTGTCATCAACAGCAAGGCATACTGCACATCTGACAGCAGACAGTCAGTCCAGCCTCCAGGTCCAGAAAACTGTCCACAGCTCCAGGTAAAGGATCTCCTAATGTGCCGTACCGGGAAAGTAGTGTTTTGTCAGCATGAACCACGTGTCTGCGTGTTGGGACTAAATCTGGGAGCTCGTCAGTGGTGAGGTGAGCGTGCTGAGGAAACATCTGTCTTACCTGTTTATACAACACGTTACCTTTATCCATAATAGAAGCCTGGCTGCAGGACGCTCTGACACGTTGTTCACCAGGATGATCTCCCACGTTCACACTGTCTGTATGAGGAGGTCCTGCTACACATGAAGCATCTCTCTGACGCTGTGTCTGTACCTGAAACATGGTGTTCACCTCTGTGCTTCACCTGCTGCCTCTGAACAGACTCTGCTACACACAGAGTTTCACTGTGACGTCCTCTCTTCACAACGTTAGCGTACGATACCTGTGGTACACACACTGCATCACGTTGACCTGCCTGGTTCACAGCTTCAGCAGGAGACACCACAGACTCTCACCAAGTCTCTGCTCTGAGGACCAGGACCTTCTGCTTGTTCACATGGTGCTGCACACTGAGACTCCCTCTGCTGCTGCCACTGTAGCTTTGTAGCCTGAGACCTTTTACTCTTCCTTGGCATCGTTGTTGTTCTCCAAAACCACTTATCACTCTCTTATATATATTTACACAAACCAGACACTAACACAGTGCTATCAGGGACTTTGTTTCAAGGTTTAGACCAATGAAGACAAAAGATAAATCAATTCCCACTGTATTTATGTGAATATTTCACTTCACACCAGAGAACAATAAAATAACTTTTGATCAAATTGGTTTCAAAATGACTGTTGAGATTAAATTATAAATCACTCACAGTATGGACTGTAAGACAGATAAACCTCTGTATAAAAGTTAATGCTCTGGACTGTTGACTTTGTAGATTTCAGTTACAGTAGGTCTCTAATTATATAGACAATGCACAGATATAGATTATAGAAATGACTGTAACAAAGTTATTTTTAAAACAAGCTCTTTCAAATCTGTGGATGATGTGTTCAATTTAAACACCTGAGTTTTAAGTTGACACACTAAAGATTAATTATATATGATTCAAATACTAAGATCCCAATGAAACAAAATTTCAATAAAGCTTTTCAAAATGTAGTTAATGGAGTAATCCACTGCTTAATTAATTTTACTATTCAAAATCAGAAACACAGTGTGGTAGTGTGGTGTGAGACGAGTGGATTCAGCCACGTGTTGATTCAGTCAGGAACGTTGAGTCTGCAGACCAGGACCAGCAGCCAGTCCAAATGAATCCAGGTGTTCCTTACAGATGTCTTTCAGTTTATTGACGTATCAACAGGTTAAACAACAACAAAACACTTGTACACACTGAATATTAGAAAAAATGTAGTTGTGGACAAATATTTTCAGTCATCACAAACCTGAGTACAAACCTCTGAGCAGCAGTCCACAATGAATCAACAGGAACAGACTGAGATCTAGATACAGTGCTCTTATACTTGAAAAGTTTTTCAATCTAATTAGTTTTGATTTATATGAATGTATATTTATCTCAAGAATGAAATAACTTAAAATAAGCACTCTATTCTTATATTAATGTATTTGCAGATGAAGAATGTTTTTAGTTGATCTCTGTACAATGAACTGATTCTTAGGTACAGATGTGGTTTTGACTTCAGTTAATAATTATTGTTTCTATATATTTCCCACAGAGAAATGTGATGTTTTATTCTGTACAATAATGTATTCAGGAATATAGTATATAGTAAAGTATTATTTGTGTCAATCCATTATGACAAAAATGAAACTGCTTTAATTGAATGACCAGAGAGATTTTTTTAAAAGAGCAGTTTACTCAATTATTTAGATTAATTATTTTTCCACAACAAATGTTTTAACTATATATGTGGAAAATCAGGTTGTTGCCAATTTGTAGAAAATATCAAACTAAGGACAGAGGAGAGGAGAGATTGTGTGAGCAGAGACTCACAGACCCAAACATCACAATGACAAAGCTCAGCAGAAACCTTCAGTTCATAAAATATAGTTTGTAGAAACAATCATCGACCCAGATCAAAGATGCTCCAAAAATATCTCCATTTACCCAAAATGAGATAGAGAGGACAGAAGGGGTACAGAAGATAGAAAACCTTAATTTACATAGAAATGAGGAGATGGGACAAGAGAGATAGATTGGCTCAAAATTAGTGTTGAGTTGAGATGGGACAGGAAAGTGGTGTGTGACCCCGATAGCCCCGTCAGGTCAAGAGTAGAGGGTAGAGGTTGGCACACAGCTGGACACCTATAAGACAGGAAGAAAACATCCATTAGACAGCTGTTTCATTTAAATACATTAAATTCATTTGTATTTGAAATGTATACGTATGACTGTATCATACTATGAGCAGCATGAGTACCATCGTAAAGTGCATTCACAAAGTATTCAGACCCTTTCAATTTTTCCAATTCTATTAAATTGCAGCCTCATGTTTATGTGGAAAAAAAACAGGATCTTAGACAGTTTAGCAGGATGCCTCCTCTAAAGGTTTCAAACTTCCTGTAAGTAAGAACTGCAAAGACCACTGTGGTCTTGGGAACTTTCAGTGCAGCAGAATGTTTTTGTAGCCATGTCACAAGACTTCTCTCTACACAATCTGTCTCTGAGCTCTGCAGACAGTTCCTCTGACATCATGGCAGCAGTCAGACCTTACACCGACAGGTGTGTATCTCTCCAAATCAGGTCCAGTCAGCTGAATTTACCACAGGTGGCCTCAATCAGCACAGTCAAGGTGTAGAAACATCTCAAAGATGATCCAGAGAAATGGGAGGAACCTGAGCTTCAGTGTCACAGCAAAGGGTCTGAATACTTCTGTCAATGTGATATTTCACATTTCTGTTTCAGCAGATTTGCAACTAATTTCTAAAAGTCTCTTTTCATGTTGTCATTATGTGGTACTGAGTGTAGACTGATGAGGGAATTATTTTACTTTAGCATAAAGCTGTAACATTACAAAATGTGAAAACAGTGAAGGGATCTGAATATTGTACGAATGAAGTGTGTACACTTACGTTTAAGTCTCCAAGGAGCCACCAACACAGATCTCAATCTGCAGTTAGAGACAGGGAATGGAGACGCAAGAGGAAGTGGGAAGAGAGAAAGACAAGATTTCCAGACATGTTATTTGGATGCAGCAGATGTAAACTGTAAATCTATAAGTTAATTAGTCTATTTATTGTCTAAAGTATGTTTCCTACTTTAGTTAAGAAAAATGATAATTCAGGTGTTAACTTACAGTCAGAGTCAGTCCAGAGAAATCACCAGTGATGGTCCACAGTTGAAGACAGGACGGAGGAGGAGAAAGAGAGAAGAGGAGGGACACATTTTATTGTCATGTTTATAATGTATTGATTGTTAATATCCCTCTGTTGTCAAAGAGAAAAAATAGCACGGTACACAAAATAAATAATCACCTAGTGTGGATCATGTGCAAATGTCAGCTTTATAAAGATAGGATCTAAGAATATTATAGACAGACAAGTTATCTGGATTATTGTCAAATATTATTACAATATTTCTACACTTACCAACCAAAGCGCAATTCCAAATCAGCCTTCTCTTTAGTCTAGGAGAGGAAACAATATGTTAGTGTCTTCAGCGTGTGTGGTTAGTGAGGTAAACTAGCAGACCTACAGTCAACACACACACACGCTTCAGCTCTAAGTCAGTTCTATGTAATATTATCAGCATCATGTGCTAGAGGTTTATATCCTCAGTGTCAAATTCATCATGATTGGTAGAGCAGATGCACTGAGTCACTGATGAACTACTGAGTATACAGCTGACTGACAAATCTGTCCTGAATAAAGCAATATAGCGAGAGACAGATCTGGCGGGACTTTTGACCACATCAAAGTGTAATGGCGGTGCGTCTGAGTGCAGGCTAACGGCTAACGGCTGTATATAACGGCTGATAAGAAGTTAGCCAGAGACTAGCATCGACTGTGTTCAGAATTCATAAAATATATATTTAAAAAAATCACAAGTTACTGTGAAGGTGGACAGTTGAGTTAAAAAATGGGATATAGGAAAGGTTTGTCATTTACCCTTAATAAACCGTGACCCTGTTGCTTTTTGATTGCTAACAGGCAAACTGGGTTAAACGGCTGTACCACCATTAACACGTTGCTAATATTAACACGCTAACATTTTATTAATGCTTCAGCAGTAAAATGTTTTAAACGTTTCTCGTATAAATACTTGTCGTATCTGAATTCTGTGTGAGTTAGAAACTATTCGTAATATGATTGTTCAATGCCAAACCACTGCTTATGCCGTTTAAAAGTTGTGAGTTTGGAGAGACGCTGCTACTCACCTCAAAGACCGGAGAGCGGAATGGCGGCATCTTCGTTGTGGCGCAGTTACATTTTGGTGATGTGTTTAAAGGCCATCGGAAATTCAAATGAAAAGTCCGAAAGCTGGGTAAAAGTGGTGTTACATCTCTCAGTTCTTACACACAATTTACCCGTCAAAATACAAACTCTTTATACTCAGCATTTTCCATTTTAACTCTAAAACACTGCCAATGTTCTACCTACACACACTTATTTATTTTTTTAAATACATTTTTATTTTTTATTTTTTTATTTTACTTATTTACTTTATTAGAATACAACCACAAAACTCTGGAAAGGTCTATGCGGTATTAAAAAACGGAAGAAAAAAAATCTGAAAAAACAGCCTCTATACTTAAGCAATAGCAGGAAACTTGCCTCTTTTACACCTAAATGGAACATAACCCTAATTAACGTTATTGGTAACACTTGTATATATCAAAATGACTGCTGTGAAAAAGTCCTGTTACACCAGAGTTGTGCCAGAGATGCTTGAGCATTACATACACAAGTTGCATGAGTTGAACTCATTGTAAGCATGCATCTGCGGAATCAGAGAAATCAAGGGAGAATGGCCTTGATGAGAGAGGTGACCAAGATCCCAATTGTCAGTCTGTGGAGGTGGGAGAAACTTCCACAAAGACAACCATCACTGCAATACTCTACCGATCTGGGCTTAATGGCAAAGTGGTCAGATGAAGACTCACCTCAGAGAATTTGAAAACCATTTGAATAACTGATTTGTTAAAGATAAAGCTAAACTATTTTAGCATGTTGTACATGTTGACAGTTGAATACTTTGTTGCATAAAGTATGGAGAAGTAATTACAACCAAAAAGGGGCAGATCAGAATTGGAAAAAAGCTAAATGCAGAATCAAAAGCAGAAAGAGTTGAAGAATGTTAAATTGGCATAAATGTAAAAAGGTTAATAGTTTAAACCTTATGATAGTTAAATGGTTTCTGTAGCAGAAAGTATGCAGTAGTTACAACCCAAACAGGGCTGGAAGCAGAAAGGAAAAACAGCTGAATGCAGAATCAAAAGTTGGAAGTTAAAATGTAAAAGAGGTAGAAACAGTTGAAAGGTAAAATCAGCTGCTGAGGGTTTGACTCAGTTAAAATGGAGAGAAAGAGATGTGAAGTCTTAAACACTGCTTAAAGATAATTCACCTCATCAATTACTGATCTGTGAGTAAGAGGAACCCATGTATCTTGTATTGACAGAAAAGTAAGTCAAGAGTTTGATAAACAGCACAGACATCAGAGATCAGCTGATCACAGTCACCTGTTTGTGTCCAACTGCACTCACAGGTTGCCATGGCAACATCAAGGTCTCAGCCTCTACAGAGTCAGATTTTGCTCTGCGCACCTCTTGAACTCCTCCTAATAATTCAAAAACTGTAAGTCCTATCGATAAAATCTGGTGACTGCCAGCACCAGGAGACTTTACTGAACACAGACATGTGTTATTTGTATGCTATATCTAAAATGGAGATGAATGGGGCAGTTGAGGGCTCCTCTTGGTGATCAGAGGCTGTTGCCTCAAAAACCGTAAATCGTATGGCTTAGGGAGTCACACTGTGTGAAAGAGCACAAATTTATCTACAATTTGAGGTATAAATTGTGTGTGAGAAGTGAAAGGTGTGGACAGGAGAAGAGCTGAAGCACAAAAATTTGAGGAAAAGTTGAAGGGCTGAAGGTCTGAGTGGTGGCAGTGACATCATCCACTCTGGCCAGCGCAATACACACCCATTATAAACTCAGACAATCTCATGAAATGAGCATGAAATATAAACTGCTGTCATTCAAAAACTGGACAAGATATCAAAAAGTTGAATGTAAGTTGAATAGCTGAACTTATTGGGACTTGTTTAAAGTTTAAATGAAGTCTGTAGCACAAAGTATGACGAAGTAGTTAAGTTTCCCAGAGGAGGTGGTTTTAGGGGATTTGAACTCTCCCTCAATTCATTTGAATGGGAAAATATCTTTGAGAAAAAGCTTAATATTTCAAAAACTATACATAATATTAAAAAGTTGAATGTAAGCAGGCATGTCCTCAAGAAGCTGAACGTTTTGATACTTGAACGGTTTCTGTAGCTCAAAGTATGTAGGACTAGTTAGCTGCTGAAGAATTGAGGGATCAGAAAAAAGAGGATTTCAATTCAAAGGCAGCAGCTACAGTGAGCTCTGAGCCCAGACAGCCACACAATACAGAGATTTGCTTCTGCGCATCTCTTGAACTCCTCCTAATAATTCAAAAACCATAACTCCTATCGATAATATCTGGTAACTACCAGCACCAGGAGACTTTTTGAACACAGACATGTGTTATTTGTGTAGATAAAGTGAAAAATGACCACAGTATGGCAGTTTAAAAACTGACCTGCTGTGGCTGTTGTATGAAGACAGCTAAAATGGAGATGAATGGAGGAGCTGAGGGCTCCTGTTGCTGATCAGAGGCTGCTACCTCAAAAACCGTAAAACCTATGGCTTAGGGAGTCACACTGTGTGAAAGAGCACAAAATTATCTACAATTTGAGGTATAAATTGTGTGTGAGAAGTGAAAGGTGTGGACAGGAGAGGAGTTGAAGCAGAAAATTTTGAGAAAATGTTGAAGGGCTGAAAGCCAGAGTGGATGATGTCACGCAGTGACATCAGCGCAATACACACCCATTATAAACTCAGAAATTGCTAAAAATGAGCATGAAATATAAACTGCTGTAATTCAAAAACTTGTTGGGACTTGTTTAAAGTTTAAATGAAGTTTCTAGCACAAAGTATGCTGAAGTAGTTAAAGTTCAAAGAGGCTGAAGTTTTCAAGGATTTGAACATTCCGTCCATTCATTTTAATGGGAAAAAATTTGCAGAAAAAGCTGAATATTTTAAAAAGTAGAAATAGTATAAAAAAGTTGAATGTAAGCAGGAATGTCCTGAATGAGCTGAACATTTTGGTGGTTGAATGGTTTTAATAGCACAAAGTATGTGGGAGTAGTTAGATGCCGAAAAACGTACGGAAGAATAATAATAAGTTTAATAAAGATTAGAAGAACAATAGTGTGAATGCTCTCAGCATTGACAGTGACAGTTGTTTCAGTCAGAGTGTGAAGGTCAAAGGTTAGAATTTAAAGTCATTTAAAGGACAAATGACTTTTGAGTTAAATAAATAAATCTGTTAAAACACAGTCAGATATTTCATCATGTGAAGTTGTTACAGCTGAAGCTAAAGTTAAATTATTTTACTTTCTGTTATTTACTGTTGTTTAATAAAAAATGTATCTGTTTTCTGTTTAAAGGTTTTCACATGAAGAACTGATGAACTAATGAATCTAATGAACTAATGAATCTAATGGATGAAGTCAACCATCAGCTGAGCTGCTGAACTGAGCTGAAGCCAAAATAAAAGGTCAAAGGTCAGTGTGGAGTCCAGGTGAGAATCTTCAGGTAGGAGCTTCACTCTGACCTGATGACTGATTTTTATATTGATCAGGTTTGAACCTGATGTGTCTGTTCCCATGGTAACCAGGCTGAGGTCAAAGGTCAGGTTACTGTTAGCTCGTTAGCTCGTTAGCCTCAGCACAGTCAGTTAATGTCTCAGTGAGTGATTCAGGGACATGATGACGTTCAGCTTCTTCATTTCAACAGTTTCAACAGGTCTGGCTCATCGGAGATCCAGACTCCAGATTCCAGATTCCAGACTTTGTTCAGGTCTAATTTCATTTGTTCATGTTCAGGTGAACTGTGTTCAGTCTGATTCAGTGCAGTTCATCGTTCAGACACTAGAGGCCCCCCTCCCCCTGTGGTTATGTAACTCTCCTCCTGCAGATGAACTTATGTAACACACACATGTCCAGGACCTGTCTGAGCCTCAGAATCCTGGAAAGTCCTGGAATATCTGAACCTGTTTTAATTCAGATTTCTTCTTTTGATTTAATGTGGTCCTCACACCTGTAGTTCTAACATCTGGAAGTGTTCCAGTTTGTAGTTCTAACATCTGGAAATGTTCCAGTTTGTAGTTCTAACATCTGGAAATGTTCCAGTTTGTA
The DNA here is from genome assembly GCF_001640805.2 of Lates calcarifer. NCBI lineage: Eukaryota > Metazoa > Chordata > Actinopteri > Centropomidae > Lates > Lates calcarifer. Next base: position 39,191 of record NW_026118166.1, read on the forward strand.
GTTCTAACATCTGGAAAGGTTCCAGTTTGTGGTCCTAACATCTGGAAAGGTTCCAGTTTGTAGTTCTAACGGCTCCATGAATCACTCAGAGGATTTTTTCTGTTTAATTTCTTTGTTTTTTAATCATATGTCAAACACAAGGAAACTTTCAGGCAGAAGAAATCAACCAATCACAAACAGGTAACAGCATGACATCATACAGTGGGACCACCTGATTGGCCGGTCACTCTTTAAAGGAAGACGATTGGTGGGGAGCAGTACAGGTGTGGGAAGGGCGTTTCCACGTGAGGTGAGGAGACGGTGTGAGCGTGTCATGTGGCCTGGTTGTCACGGTAACGGTCATCATGCTCAGCCTCCATTATGACGAAAGTAAACAAAAACAAACGTAAACAAATCAACAGAAAAAAACATGCGACTCTAACTCCTTAACTAACTCATTAACTAAACTCACTACCTCGTTAGGTCATCCTCTAATTGATGATGTAATTAACTAACAAGCCAATCAGCTGCACCGACAGAGATAAACTGGTGAAAGAGGGAAAACAACAAAATATGACGTCAAACACAAACAATGTCACCACTAAAGTTAGATTCTGATTGGCTGAAACAAGGTGACCGAGGTTTAGACCAGATTCTGAAGTGGTTTGGGATCTGGTTTCTTCAGTGTTTATGATATGGTTCCTGGTTCTGGTCTCTGAACTGATAAAACCAGAATCCTGTGAACCTGTAAACTCTTTCTGAACAGCCAATCAGAGCCAGCCCAACCTAATGTTACAGCCAATCACAGCGAGTCGTACCTGACGTTTGTTTGATCTAAACTTAACGTAAAAAACAAAGTGACCATAAATAAATAAATAAATAAACAAGTGATAAATAAAGCTGTGGATAAATAAAGTGATCAGTAAACACATCAGCTGTGCGATCAATAGTTTGGTTTCTGATTCATGCAGATTGATTGATGATCGATCGTCTGTCGTTCTTCAGTCCGTCTTCAGTGGCAGTGACATCAGAGTGTGTGTGCGTGCTGATTGGTCGGTTTCAGGGTCGGGGGGAGGAGTTAAAGCTGCACTGACGGATCACGTGACAGAAAATTACAAAATACAAAACATTACTCAGCTACAGGGGAAGATTCAGTGTCAGTGAACGCATCATGAAGCTGGAGTAAGAACACAGGGAGACGGAGTGGACGGATTCATCAAACACCTGGATTAGTGCAGCATTAACCTGTGTGTGTGTAGGTGTGTAGATGTGTGTGTGTGTGTGTGTGTAGATTTGTGTGTGTTTATTTGTCGTTGATCCGGAGCTTGAAGGAAACCCGTCCAGCGAACTTGTCCCGCTCGCTGCCGGCGCTCAGAGTGTTGGAGTTGATTTTACACTCGATGTTGATGTCGGTGTTCAGAGAGGCGTTCAGGAACTTCACGGCCACCAGCGGCTGAGTGTAGTTCACCTGAGACATTAAACACATCACACACGCTCATCAGAGTTGAGACGCTGACGTGGATCCACTGGATCTGATTCAGAGAATAAAACATCTCACTGCTGCAGTTTCATGGTCTGAGCTGCTGCTAAAGCTCAGGTTGTTTTTAGGAGACGATGCCTTCAGGGTTCAGGAGGTTAAATCTACTGAACTGTGTGTGTGTGTGTGTGTGTGTGTGTGTTTGTGTGTGTGTGTGTGTGTGTGTGTTACCTGAGCTTTCTTGCCGTAGTATGGGTAGTACATGAGGTTGAAGGTCCCGTTGGGAGGATAATACTCCAACTGTCCGATCTTATCACTGTCCTCCCTCTGTGCACACGCACACACACACACACACACACACACACACACACACACACACACACTGATCAATACCTTGTTTCTGATCAGTCATCAATAACCTGCAGTGATGATGTAAATTCCTCCCCACAGATGGGACAGTGAAGGCAGCGCTCTGAACTGATTCATGTGATCACAGCCACACCTGCGCTCAGGTGTTTCCGTGGTAACCAGGTGTGCAGCTGTGTTTCTAACGTCTGGCTCTACGTTCTAACACTGAGGTTCTACTGCAGGTTCTACTGCAGGTTCTACTGCAGCTCTGAGGTTCTACTGTTCTTACCCACTCATCCTTCCCCACTCTGTAGCTCTGAGGATGAAGAGAAGACACATGAGATGGAGACAGACAGACAGACAGACAGGTTCAGACAGACAGACAGGTGGTTGCAGACAGACAGGAGGTTACAGACAGACAGGTGGTTTCAGACAGACAGGTTCAGACCTTGGCTCCACAGGTGACATAAGGAGACTGACCGTCCTTCCCCGGCAACATCCCGATCACCTGGAGAGACAGACAGGTAGAGAGACAGGTCAGTGTGTTTCAGGTTTGACTGTAGAGGTCAGAGGTCAGAGGTCAACGTACCCGGTTCAGTTTGATGAGGATGCAGGGCTGACCTCTGTCGTAACCATAGAAACGATCTGAGATCCCAGAACAGTTCGCCAACACGGTCCGATTAAACTGACAGGAACGCTTCGGATTGTTCCTCACCTGTCCACAGACAGACAGACAGGTGGAGAGACAGACAGGTGAGCAGACAGGTGAGCAGACAGACAGGTAGAGTGAGAGACAGACAGGCTGAGGTAGAGACAGACAGGTTTACCTCTCCACTGTCCTCTTGAATGAAGTACTGATCTGGAGGACAGTTATCGTTGGTCTGAACCTGGTAGCTGTCGTTGTACGCTGCAGACAGACAGGTGGACAGACAGACAGACAGGTGGACAGACAGAGAGACAGACAGGTGGACAGACAGACAGTGTCAGACATGTCTGATATTGATCATGACTTCTGATGAATTATTGATTGAAGTGTAAGGAGTCGTACGGGAGAGGAAGGTGTTGAGGTTGTGGACGAAGTCGTCCCAGCTCTCAGTCTCCGACACAGAGTAGGTGATCTCCAGCTGATCGCCCTTCGGACGGATCATCATCCCTGAAACAGGAAATCAGTCTGAGCCTTGTTAACCAATCAGAGTCTGAACCTCGTTAACCAATCAGAGTCTGAACCTCGTTAACCAATCAGAGTCTGAACCTCGTTAACCAATCAGAGTCCACCCGGTCCTGCCAGGCTTAGGTGGGGTTGGGGTGTGTTGGATGTGTTTGATGTGCTCACCTGGAGTGGCCAGCCGGTCCTGCCAGGTGGGTTTGTAGTCGTCGAGCGTCAGCAGCATGATGTACATGGTGAGAGCAAACATCCCCGCCAGACACAGGTAGAAGACCAGGTAGAAGAGCAGGATCAGACCTGGGGGGGGGGGTATTGTATTATACAGCACAGAACATTACATCCTCTCCTCTCCTCCCTCCTCTCCCTCCTCTCCTCTGAATGTCATCTTTATAATCCTCTTGTGTTTTGGCCCACCCCCTGTTGATGACCTACATCCAGTCTGAGTGGAAGGGGGAGGGGGGAGAGACAGGGGGTGGGGGGGTGGGTGCAGGGTCTAATCTCTGTCAACATTCATCACTTTTACTAATGAATCTGTTTCCATGGTAACAGAGTCCTGCTGACCTTCTAACTTCTTCAAGGCCCAGTGCACTCTGACACCAGGACTCCTGGAAACTCCTTGAGGATCTGTGGTGTCTCCTCAAGGACCACAGGAAGTTTGACCTCCTTCACAGTAAACTAATGTAAACCCTGTAGTTCAGTTTTATAAAGACCCTGTTCCAGACTGGTCCTTGAACCACAGCCTTGAGTGCTGAGCAGATTTCCAGGAGTCATTGAGGATAAATCTGACCTGGAGTCAGTCTGAACCTGTTAAAAGGCTTCATCCTGAAGAGTTAATACCATCAGACCTGTCCTCTGCTGCAGATTAACCTAACACCATGTTAGCATCATGTTAGCACCATGTTAGCATCATGTTAGCACCCTTAAACAGGCAACGTGCACCAGGAGATACAAACTCTTTAATAATCTGTAGGAGGCATGATGGAAGTTATCATTTATCAAAAGTCTGGTCTGATATCAGCATCTAGGTCACATGATTTTGTTTAAGATATTGGTCATTGTTTAGTCAGCCTGATCAGAAATCAAAATGGCCACCAATGATTCTGGATGTGCCTCCCAGTGTGTAAGTAATTACATATTAATCAGACTTATTTTCAATAAAACAACTACAGAAGTTCATAAAATGAATTAGGACCTTTGTCTTAATACTGTGATAAAGAAAAAATGTTATAACTGTGTTTGTGGTGTTATTTAGGAACTTTTGAAAAGTGTGTATCCACCAAGATACGTTGCCACATTATGGGGTAGAAATGGGAGAAATTTGGTCAGTGTCATTATGTTGTTTCAAACTGGAAGGCATGTTGATAATTATTGCAAAACCAGATATTATCATGCACAGGTATGTATATTACAACAGTATAAACTATATATTTTTACACATTTTTATATGTATTTTCCCTCATGGTTTAACTGAGGGACACTTGCATGTGCAATCTTGAAGAAACCTATTAAAGGTGTAATCCATAATCATTTTAGATATTTAAGTGATAGCTGCTATTACATGAATAGCAGCTACTACATAAATGCATAATATCTGCTACTTGTTAGAATACTGCTAAACTAGCTAACTGTGGTGCATACTTGCTTATATGACTGCTTTTTACAAACAGCCTAGCACAGTTATGAACATATTACATATATATAATTAAACATAAGGCTCTGATTGGTATTATTATCTATTATCATTTGTACGTGCCTTGTTTTTTTTAATAAGTTGAAAAATGTAATTGCAGTGTTCTTTTTTTAAGTAACTTTTATGCACAAGTTCAATACGTTCAAGGTAAAAGTTGCAGTTGCAACTATTCAGTGAAAAGAATACTGTAAAGTGCAAGTTATACCCAAATGGACAGACAAATGGACAGACAAATGGACAGACAAAAATCACATGAAAAATTCCACAAAAGATTAATTTAAAGAGAGACATTGTACATGTCTTGTTCCTTGTGTTTCCGTGTGTTTTTTATTACTTTTTAATGCAGTTACTATTCACTAAACTGATTTAGGAAAACTGAATAAAATCAACTTAAAAATTAGAATGTATAATGTTAATGACCAGGGAAAACACACAATGTTAACATGGTGTCAGTACCTGATCTGTACCTGGAAACGTGATCCATTCTCCACATGTAAATAAGACCCACTATATCTAATACCAGTGATGTCAGATCTCACCTGTGCAGATGGATCGACCGTCCAGGCACGGATCAGACTTCCACCTGTTTGACAGGACTGACTGTTTCCTGACTCAGGGTGAAGAGTCAGGAACATCAGGAGGCCCAGCTGACTGAGGTCATGTGACCATCATATGACATGAAAGTGATGTTGGTCTGACTCAGTAAAATGTGGTACTGTCCCTTTAAGAAGATGCCAGCAGCAGTCCCCACAGCTCCACTAAGACAACATGTGTGTGTGGACGGATTATCGTCCAATCAACCTCGTCTGTGGTTTAATCCAGATTAACACACACTCCGCTCGGCTCATTGTGTGTGTGCATCAGTGTGTAACAGTGTGTGTCCTTCAGTCTCCATCAAGGCCAAACATCCACCGCCCCAGTGCATGATGGGAGACATGACATCATCACAGCGTAGTTATATAAAACCTGAGCAGACTCCAGATCAGTTACAGTGGTTTTATATCAGAGACATTAGACTGTGAACAGAGACCTGGTCTGACCAGGGACCAGGTCTGAACAGGGACCAGGTCTGTACAGGGACCAGGTCTGAACAGGGACCAGGTCTGAACAGGTACCAGGTCTGAACAGGTAACAGGTCTGTACAGGTACCAGGTCTGAACAGGTAACAGGTCTGTACAGGTGTTTAACTCTACACAACAAATGTGACAACAGCCATAACCATGGCAACTGAACACAGCAGAAGACTAAAATGAGTTTTTATGTTTGATCCAGACCAGGTGTGACAGGTTCTTCAGACCCTGATCCAGACCAAAGGACCAAAACCTGGTCCAGATTAAAGATCAACAGAGTCTGGTTCAGGTTGAGGTGGATGGAGACCTCTGTTCACTCCCTGTTTGAACCTAAACCACCGTCTTTACCTGAACCCGACCTGAACGATTTAACTCCTGACTCTGATCCAGGTCTTCATCAGGTCACACTCACCAATCAGAAGTCAGAACCACTCTGTAAACACCCACAACTAAAAACAAAATGGCCGCCGCCTCAGAGGAGACAGGTCAACAACTCTCTACGTTCAGAGACAGAGAAGCTGCTGCAGACGTCTGTGAGTCTGTGAATCACAGATGGACAGATGGAGACCACAGACGTATTAAAGTCAGAACTCATCATCAGTTTGTTTGTTTTTAATGTTTTGCTAACGACGATAAAGCTCCAGTCCTCTGCTCTGTAGAGACCATTACAGTCAATGAGTGAAAACTGAACTGAAGCTTGATGTTTTCCTAAAGTCGTTCAGTCCTACTGAGACTGTTAACCACAGGTTTATCACTGTTACCATGACAACGACGCTCAGGTACGACCCTCAGCAGCGTACCTGAGCATAGGAACCAGTGACCTGCATCATCATCATCATCTTCATCATCATCATCATCATGATTCAGTGTAGTTCCTCTTTAAAGACCTGACCACACTGACTCGTCCTATTTTCTGTATAATTCATCAGCTTTGAGCGAGAGACATAGGTTATAAATAGAGAGAGAGGAGAGAGAGAGAGAGAGAGAGTGACCTTCAGACAGGACATGGCTGACAGAGGACGAGCGAGCATCACACACAGAGAGAGAGAGACTGTAGTTCAGTTTGTACACAGGTTCATTAATGATGAAGATCAGGGATCAAATAATCTAAATCTAACTAACTATCTTTAATGAAACAATCACTTCCTGTTTGTTCACTGATCTGACCACAGGTGACCTAATGTCAGAGGTCAGAGGTCAGCTGTGTGTTCAAACACACAGACACTGACACTAAGCACTCACTCTTTATTTTTCCACAGAAGAAGAACAGGAAGTGGAGGACAGAGGAGAGGAAGGACGGTCCAGATCGGCCTGGAGCAGAACCAGGACCCTGACGACCCCATTTTAAGGTTAGTATTGATTAATCAGCTGTTAATCACCCTCATTAATCAGCCTGTTGTTTCTGTGACTTTCACTGATTTAAATTCAACAACAGACTGAAACTGTTTGAAACGACCAGATGTGACGTCCGTGTTACGTCATATTCGGTCGTTTCCAACAGTTCAGTTTTAAATCTGTGTTAAACCCTGAAGGTCTGTGTGATTGATTCCGGATCAATGAACTGATCACTGGAGCTCTGAGAGAGAGAGACAGTGGTAGAGAGACGTTCACAGGCGGACACGGGGGGGTAGAAGAACCGGACTCACCCCAGCTCGTGGCGGTTCGGCCCAGCAGCTCGTGAGTTCGCGGGTTCCAGAAGAATTCCCGCCACTCGCTCGAGCCCTTGCGGTCCTCCTCCTTGGTGCCGGACATGATGGTGATGATGGTGAGGATGAGGATGAAGATGGAGGTCGGTCTGTCCGCTGCTCACACGGCGCGCGATGTTCCCGCTGTGACCTGCACGAGCCTCCCGCCGCCGCTCAAATATCCGAGCAGAGCCGATCAGTGACGATCAGTGACGGAGTATTGATCCCGAGGATCGATGATGATCGATCAGGGGAGAGAGAGAGAGAGAGAGAGAGAGAGAGAGAGGAGGAGACGGTGTCACTGCGGTAAACCTCCTCCCACAACACCGTCTGACGTCACAGCACACTGAGCCAATCACAGAGCAGCTCCATCAGGACAGACCCCGCCCCCTGCAGACTGTGTGCGACATGAAGGAGAAAGAGGGAGGAGGAGAGGGGAGAGCGAGAGAGAGAGAGGAGGGGATGAGAGGAGGGAGGAGTGTATGTGTGTGTGTGTGTGTGTGTGGTGGGTGGGGGGTTATCCTGATGTTCCTGACAGCTGATTGGTTCATCCTGTGACGAGCCTGTCAGAATGTTTCTGTGATGATGCGTTCTGACTCTGACCAATAGGAGCACAGATACTGCTCAGCACTCACCTGTAAACATGGAGCTGCCAGGTCAACATGACACCTCAGATCCACGCCAGCCTCAGACGCCATCATTTGATCACTACTACTTCCTGATGACATCACAGAGGTGGTGAAAGACCTGTGTGATGTCATCAGCCACGTTACACAGAACAGGTATGAGTCTGTGATCACCTGTTCTCTGCCAGGTAAAGGAGGAAGTGACGACTTCATCAGAACATTTCAATGTTTTTAAAAGGTGAAATGAGTCAGAACCTGCTGTGGTCATGTGACGCTGTCGTGGTCACAGCAGGTGAACAGGTGAGTTAATGCTGCGTTCAAGTTCCTCTCTGAAGTCTGGATTTCTGAGTTCCTGCTCAAAAGTTTGAACCTGAATGCCTCCTGTAGTCGGGGCAACTCGACATCAGAATTAAAGATGGCTGCTCCTCACATCAACGGTAGTGAACTCTCTGCTAATGTTGCTAATGTTGCTAATGTTTATAGCAGTTTGTTTCATCATTAAATCAGTTTAGTGTTTCAGTAACAGAGCGACAGTGAAACCCTCTGAGAAACAAAGATATCCTCTGCTCCTGTTCTCCTCCTCTGAGCTGTTCTTCAGATCTGATCTGATTCTCTGACAGAGAAACAAAGACTTCCTGTGAGCGGCCATGTTTCTCTGAGGAGACGTCGCCTCAGTTCAAACTATGATGGAGACGCAGCGTCTTCAGCTGCTGTAACATGTTTTACCTGAAGGCTGATCCTTCAAACTAAAATAAATCAGAATAAATATTTAACCTAAATGTTTCTTTGGTGTTCACAGCTATGCACACACCTGTATGAGCTGGTCGACCCTAGGTCTGTGGTCGACCCCTGAGGAGTTAGAATGGATCCAAAATGTGGTGAACCTGAACGGACACGATGATGATGACACACCAGGTGATCAGAGTAGACAGGTAACGTGGAGGGAGAGAACCAGTTTGACTTCAGGTCCGACCCCCTGTAGACTGGTTGATGGGTGATGAGGACCGTTCAGTATCAAACCCAATGAAGGATTCAAAATATTCAGAACTCAGCAGTTTTATAACAAAACAAGTTTATAAATAGTTAGAATAAAAACTCGATGATCGGTTCAGTTTCTGGTTCTATTAGAACAAAGGCAAAGAAGAAACAAAGTTCTTTATGGTTCAGTTCAGTTTATAAAGTAACAAAAATACAGGATTTCAGCTGAACAGGAAGTTCAGTTTACTCATCGACAAAATCAACAAAAGCTTCAGTCAAGAGGAAGAAAAGGACAAATGGAGGTTTCATGGTTACCATGGTGACTGACACCTTTACCTGCCGGGTCCTCGACAGAGTCCCAGGACTGACGGGTCTGATTTCTACCTGATCTTTACTCATGGAAATTCCTGTGACTCGTCATAAAGGGGACCTAACTGGACCTCCTGAGAACAGGTTAATTAGAGTCTTGTCACTGGTGGATCCACAGTACAGACTTGAGACCTGACCCAAGTAGTGGTTCAGGTCTGGGACCAGTGACGACCTCTGCTGTGATGCATGATGGGAGAAATAAAGAACACAGACTGTAGGACTGGTTTTATATTCCTGTAGAGACCACAGGTTATTCTGCCACCTACTGGTCATAAACACAAACCACCAGACCTGAACAGACCAGAGGCTGTAGACCTGGTTCAGTGTCTGCAGCTCCAGACCAGACAGGAAGTAAAAATGAAGAGGCAACAGCAGCAGTCCGTCACTACAACAACACTGAGTGGTGATTTGTTGAAATATTAAATTCTGTGATGTAAAGATATAAAATCATACACTTGTTTCTTTGACCACCCCCAAGGAGACGGACCCCACGTCTGGAATCTCTTCCACCACAAGAACTCACTGACCTGTGACCATCACCTGGACCTGTAAGAACTTGTAAGGTCCAGGCTGTTGTTGGTTTTTGTGTCTCTCCTCGACCACAAACTGTTCATGAGGTACAAGAAGCAACAGTTTGTAACAGCATGGTACAGTCAGAGTGGACCGAGTGCTTCTAGATTCAGATTTAAGGAGCCACATTCATGTGTGTATCGGTTTGGACTCAGTATCAGCAAATACAGAGGATTAAAGAACTCGGATCAGATCCAAAGAACTTGATCGGGACATCTTTATGTACTTGGGTCACTTTTAAACATCAGTATGTTTTAATTACAAGAACACCAAACAGTACAGGTTGTTAGTTCCTGTGATGGAAAAGACCTATTTTATTTTATACTGGAGGGACGAGTGGTCCTCAGAGTCTAATATAGTCATTAGTGTTCAGGGCCCTGGTGGGCCGGTTCATCAGAAGTGGACATGTCCAGAGTGTGGATTTGGTGGTGGTCCTCCAGGGGGCACATCCTGGAGCAGGCTCCTGGCCAGCTGGCGGCTGACAGGGTAGTTTTGGGCCAGAGACTCGTCAGTCCACTCTGTTCTGGACAGAAGTTGGTCGATATGAGGCCCCGGGGCCCTATGTGGAAGTGGATATGGGCTGATAATGGGGTCCCGCTCCACAAGTGAGTGTCCTGGGGCTTGATGAGGCCCATCAGGTCCATAAGGTGTACCAGTCAGTAGAGACGTGTCCCGGTCCAGCGTAGTCTGCAGTCCCTGGGTCTGCTGGTCCATTTGGTACAGCTGCTTCTTATGGACCTGGATATGGTTTGGGTGGTCTAGTCTAGTATGGCACAGTTGCTTTTTGTGAATTTGAAGGTGGTCCTGGTGGTCCCGGTGGTCCAGCTCAGTATGGTACTGCTGTTTCTTCTGATTCTGGATGTTGCCCTGGTCCTGGTGATCCATCTGCACATGGTACTGCTGTTTCTTTGGATTCTGGAAGTTGTCCTGGTCATGGTGATCCATCTGGACATGATACTGCTGTTTCTTCTGGGTGTGGTCCTTGCCCTGTTGTTCCATTTGGGCTGGGTAGTGCTGCTGCAGCTGCTGCTTCTTCTGGTTTTGGATTTGGTCTTGTTGTTCCTGGTTCTCTTGTAGGTCCATCTTGGCGTGGAACTGCTGCTTCTTTTGGCTCTGGATTTGGTTGTGGACCTGGTTCTTAATGTCTTTCCAGTGTCGCCCTCTGAGGACCGGTTCCAGATCCAGGCAGCGCTGACAGACTTCCTTTCCTGGTACTGACTGAACCAGCACGTGGACTCCCAACTGTCTCCAGACCGCCTCCTTCTCTGCAGATGACCATGGGCGACGCTGGACCTTCCTGGGAGCCACGGGAACTGAAAGGCCAAGAGAGAGGTGATAAAACAACTCAGGTCTCTTAGAGACTGACCTCCTGAGGGATCTATGAATCCAGGGAGACCGACCTGTGAAAGGAGTCTGCAGTCTGGACTCTGGTGGAATCATGGAGGTCACAGGTCTGTTACTGCTCTTTGATGGTACTACAGACAAGTAGAGACAGACAGGAAGGTCAGACAGCACCATCTACTGGACCACTGAAAGTATTACACCCTGTTCAGGAATGTGTAAAACCCTGGACTGAGGTGGTTCAAACCAGTGGTTAAAATTACGTGTACAATCTGTGACCATATTTGGGAATCAGTAGTCAAGGGTCAGTGTTGGGCCTCAGGAGTCAGGGTTAGTTAGATCATGTATCCAGTGACTTGAGGAACTGTAGGTCAGCGGGTTAGTGTTGTTGTTCTAGCATCAGTTTTTGGAATCAGGGTTAAAAGGATCAGAGGTGGACTATAGGTTTGGGTCATGATCAGCAGTCAGGGGTTGGTGATCAGAGGTCAGGGTCAGGACTAGGGATAGACTGATTATCGGCCGGGACGATTATCGGCGCCAATATTCGGCATTTTGACACATATCGGCATCTGCCGTTTTTTTAATCCGACGGCCGATAAGAGATTAATTTAAAACTGGGTTATTTTGATGTATGGACTGATGCCTCTCTGTCTGCAGTCACTCCGCTGTCTCCAGCATTGTCCCACCCACAGCTCCATCTGATTGGTTACACACAGATCTAACAGCCAATCAGAGTGAAAGCTGTGCTGCACAGAGCTCACACACACTGAGCAACTATGCTTTTTACACCACAATCTGCTGCTGCTCCATTGGGACTAATTGATTTGAGACTCACATTTCTGTGCAAATTTTATTTAACTTTGTTTTATTTACTTTATAAAACTTCAGGAAACTATTTATTTATTTAAAATTTCAGTTAACTTTATAAGAGATGCTGCTGAGCCTGGGAGCTCCCTGCACTTTTTGTTTTTGTTTGAACTTAAAACAAAGATAAAGATAAAATAACATTTCAGTTATATTGAAATTTTGGAAAACTTTATTTACTGTAGAAAACTTTAGGGAGCTATTTATTTGTTTCAGTTTTAATTTAACTTGATAAGACATGCTGCTGAGTCTGGGAGCTCCCTGCACTTTCTGTTAGAATTTTAAAACAAAGATGTCGATTGTCTAAGATAAAAAAACCTTTAACATGTTGCAAATCTGAAAAGCTGTTTAATAAACATATGCTTAAAGGCATTTAAACAAAGTTAAGTGATGGAGTTTGTATTATTCAAAGTTTTGACACCAATATTTTCACTTTTACTGCAAATTAATATCTGCTCCAAATATCGGTTATCGGCCTCCTTGACTACTAATAATCTGTATCAGCCCTGAAAAATCCATATTGGTCGATCACTAGTCAGGACTCACCCTCTGGTCTTGGTTCAGGCTCCTGACCTGGCTCTTTACCCTTCTTCTCGCTCCTTGATTGGACCGGTCGTTTCCTCAGCTTGGATCCTCCCTCTGGAGCAGCTTAGGAAAAAACAGTTTGTTGGACTGATCACAAACAGCAAGTTCATCTGAACCTAAAATGACTGTGAGGAGCCATTAGAGCTGCACCCCTTCAGAGACCAGAGTCCTGGAAATGATCAGACTCTGGTCCTTCCTCTTGCTCTTGATGAAGTTCAGTTAACTTTTAACCACACAGTCCCAAGGGTTGACCCGGGTCTTACCTGTGTCAGGATCAGGGTTTAATAGCCCTAGGTTGTCCCACTCTCGTCCCAGCATGTGGTAGAAGTCGGTGGTTTTGGCTGCTGCCTCCCAGTCTCCGTCCTGCAGACTCTCTCCGATGGCAATCTCACAAACCGTCTTCAGAGTCGTCTTCACCGCCAGAGGAGGGCGGCTCCACCGGTACCCGGATGCCTTTCTGGCAGCGGCCAGCGCCAGGCTGAGGCGACCTGGAGCGAGGACATCCTGCAGGGTCTGAATGTCAGAGTCCAGAGATTTAGCAGCCAGGAGGAACCGCCCGAGCTCCCTCAGTTTCTGACTGACGTAATCGTACCTCTTCTGGCTGCCATCTTGGTTCCCCATCAACTTGTTTCCATATTTACAGATCAACCAATCAGATTTGACCTTGACAGAGTGAGAAAGAGTGGTATTAGCACAGCGACAGGTAGAGAGACAGACAGGTAGACAGACAGGTGTACAGACCTGATGTGAGATGTAGTCCTGGTTCATGCGGTGCAGGACTTCACTGCAGCTTTCAGATGCTCCACTGGAAATTGGGAGGAGGCGGGAAGCTGCAGCCTGGACCCTGCTGCGCTTCCTTGGCCGGTCCGCTGCAGGGTCAGAGGTTGTGTTCTGATCCCCACTGTGTTCAGAAGTCATGGCCCGTTTGGACCCAGTCTCAGAGTTCCCAGTCTGTTCCGTTGTGACTGCGTCTCCTGAGGGATCAGATGGTGAGTCCTCTGTGGACTTGGAGGTCCTGTCGTCTGCTCGATCACAGACCGACTCACCTGTGGAGTCAGATGCTGAATCCTTTATGGGCTCAGCGGTGGACTCTCCTGTGGAGGCGGGGTCTTTGGAGGGGTCAGAGGCCAGCTTCTTCCGACAGGAGGCCTGATGTTTCCAGAGATCAGAGCGAAGGAAGAAGCCGAGGCAGAGCGGGCACGGCAGGTAGTTCCTCGCATCAACTTCCTCTGAGGGCTGACGACACGGGACGATCTCACCACTGCCCTGCCTGATCACCTGAGGGACAGGCAGACAGGTAGACAGAGAGACAGACAGGTGTTGAGTTTCCTCTGCAGGTAAACAGACAGGTAAACAGACAGAGACAGGTAACCAGGTGAACAAACCTCGATGTTATGCAGGTAGTTGCCTCTACAGCGCAGATGCTCCAGCAGCAGGTGGCGCTGTTTGGAGCCCGTCGGCAGCGTGCTGGCAGCCATCACTTCCTGTTGGTCAGCGTGCTTCCTCAGCAGGTGACGAGCGATCTTCACCTGCGGCCGCCGGCAGAACACGCAGTACTGTCGCTTTCCACCGCTCCACATCCTCTTCACTGTCACCCCCTCCTTCTTCTCCTCCTGACCCCGCCTCTTTTCCTTCTGACCACGCCTCTTCTCGCCCGGGCCCCGCCTCTTGTCCGCAGGGCCCCGCCTCTTCCCTCTCTGGCTCCGCCTTCCTAAGGTGGCGGCGCCTCGGCGGCGGGTCCGGCGGCCAGCGGGTTTCTTCAGCTCCTCCTCAGGGGAAGGAGGTTTGGTCTGTCACCTGGAGCTCCGTCTTGTTCGCCATGGCAACGTCAGCCTAGTCCTCCGTGATAACGGCGGTCTCCACTGTAACGGAGGACCTGGTGACCAAACATACAGCCAGGTAAACATCGTGGTGCAGACAGGTGTGATGATTTCAGGAGAGACAGTTGTAGGAGGTAACATTATATACCTGCAGGAGAGGCGCTCCACCAGACTCCATACAAATACCTGACAATTTACAGTTTCTCCACTTCTCGACACAAAGACCAGCGTCATACTAACACATCAAACACGTTTCATAAATATTTAACTGTAACTGTTCTATTCGGCTTGAACCAAATGTCTGAACAAATCTTACAAGGACAAAACTTAAACTGTAAAAGCTGAGTAGCTTGTTATTTTCGGCTGATTCCTCTCAGTAAACAGCGGGTGGACCTGTTTACTGAGAGCGGGTTGTGTTGTTGTTCTGCCTGGTTCGTAGTTTATCTGTTTGCCGAACTGATTAAAATAAACACAATTCAACAACAAACTCTCCAGCCATGTTCCTGATGTAACTGTGAGCGAACAAACACTAATTCAGCTGTTTTCAGAATGGAGTCTGGTTCAGCCTCCGCTCCGCATCACTCAGCTGTCGGATCAGAACCGGTGGTCCTGGACAGCAGAGCTCGGGGTCGTGTTTTTGCGGGTGTTCAGACAGACTGACAGTAACTGATGGACGTGTGGACACAGTGATAATAACAGACGGTGTCTGTGGAGGTCAGACAGCGGACAGGACGCTGTGGAGCGGGGCGTGTCCGATAATGGAAACCATCATACCCGTCAGACTACATGCTAACAGCTAACGGGAGAAAAGCTAACCACGACATCGCTGCTGTTAGCATTTCAGGAGCTAACATGTACCTTCTCTACACCGTGACCCGGTTAACGGAACCGAACCGGGACCGAGCAGCGGCTCAGAAACACAGAGAGAGAAGAAAAGAGTCCTCACCCTGTAAACAGCGAGCAGCTCCTCTCCTCCTCCTCTTCTTCTGTGGTGTTTGACAGCAGTTAGCATCCTGAGCACAGCACCGCCCCCTGCTGCCTGTCTCCTGTATCTACAGCTCAGAGTTACAGTAACTTCAACCTGATTAACACGATTATTATCACATGTAACACAGATTAAAATGATTTATCTTCATTTAGAGATCACATTCTTTACTAAAGTAAAATTCTGAAAGCAGGTAACAGAGTATTTACATGATGTAACAGAGTATTTACATAATGTAACAGAGGATTAAAAATACTCTGTTACATTATGAAATACTCTTTCAGGTAATCACAGTATAAATACAGGTTTACAGGTGAAGAGTTACAGTTACTGTCAAAGTAACTGAGTAAATTATTGGACCTGAGTGTAAAACATCCACACCTCACCTGTCTGAACTCCCACCTGTCTTCCTGTCTGAACTCATACCTGTCTTCCTGTCTGAACTCGTACCTGTCCTCCTGTGATCTCCAGGTGTTGAGAAACAGGTTTCAGTCTATAAATATCAGTTTCAGTCAGGTGATGAAATTCACATTTCTACAGCTCAGTCACATAATGATCAGAGAGGAGCTGCAGAACCACAGTTTCTGCTGACTGATCAGGTTATTGATCAGTTTATTGATCAGGATCAGTTATTGATCAGTTTATTGATCAGTTTATTGATGAGGTTATTGATCATAACCTGTAGTGATCCTGCAGAGAGAAGCACTGAACCGGACTCCATAGATCAGTCAGTTTAGAGTTCCTATAGAAACCAGCCTCGTACAAACACAACACAGAAACATTCAGTCTTTATGTTTGAATTCAACATGAACTGGACTCATGAACAGTGAACTTCACTGAGACTCTGAAGTTTAAATCCTGATCCCAACATGTCTCAGCCTGTGTGAACTCTGATGATCTGATCAGATAAACCTTGTTTTAAACCTTCACATCTTTACAGTGGACGACTGATAAAAAGCTGTGATCATCTATATTCATGGATTTTAATGGTAAAGTTCCACATTAGACTCTGGAGTTTGAGGATTTCATCATCCATACATGAAGTGTGAAATGAAACGAATGTGCAGCAGGAAGGTTTCTGATGCTGCTGATGATGAAACGTTCTTCATCAGTAAAATGATTCAGGCTCCTGATGTGAAAGTTATATTTATCCTGGAGGTGACTCAGAAACAGCACAGAATCAGTTCTCACTGTGACGACAGTTTCAGATCCTGGTGTCAGGAAACTCAGACCTGCAGCTGCTGATCAGACCTGTTCTGTGGCCTGAACTGGACCTGGACTCTCGACCTGACTGATGGTTTCAGGGACAGGAGGACAGGTACACAATGACATCACAGCAGCAGACAACTGGGACACACCTGAGAGCGCAGGCAGCAGCTCTGTACCTGTCTGTGCTCTCACCTGTCCCCTCTGGGTCCCGGACTGGGCGATCAGGTTCAGTACAAACCACATGGTCCACTTCAGAGGAAATCCCTGATGTCACCTGAACCCACGTCAGAGCCCCTCCCTCAGCTGAGGGGGAGGAGAGGACAGGGTTGTCCCAGTCTCCTCCCACCTCCGGCCCTGCGGAGGAGGAGACCGGGACAACCCTCCCCCCTCCCTCCTGCTCCTCAGAGGAGGAGACCGGGACAACCCTCCCCCCTCCCTCCTGCTCCTCAGAGGAGGAGACCGGACAACCCTCCCCCCTCCCTCCTGCTCCTCAGAGGAGGTGGGCGGCTCCTCCTGATAAAAGCCTGAGTGATTTCCTGGTGTTTGATCGCTGTGAACGAGAGGACACGATGGACCGACTACAGGTGAGTGTCGACAGGTAACAGCTGCTGCTACCAGCTCTGTTTAGTCTGTTTCTGCTGCTCTGGGTCCAGGTCTGGGTCCAGGTCCAGGTCTGGGTGTTTACTGACTGTGTTCTTCGACTGCACAGCTGCAGGTTGAAGAGCTGGTTCTGGTTCTCTGTAGCAGATACTGGTTTGTCAGGTCAGATATCCAGGACAGATCTGGACCAGGATCCTGGACAGATCTGGACCAGGTCTCCTTGAGTTCAATTTTCAGTCTCTTTGTGGTCTGTTGTGTCTCTTTTCCTCTGATTTTATAAATGCATCTTTAGTTTCTGTGAACCTGAAAATAGGTTTTAAATCTGTTTCATTCTGGTTGATAATCTAGTCCAGATTTGTCAGGTCTCAGTTCAGTGGTCTGAGGTGTAGACCAGGTCTGATGTGGTCTGAATGGACAGCTGTCAGTCAGGGCTGCAGGTTAACGGAAACATGAGTTTAACTTTCATCTAAATACAGAAAAACTGTGATAATTACCTTTTTTTTCCTAAATCCATAAACCTGGTTTTAAAAAGTCTTTAGAGTCCTCATGTTGATCTGGACCAGGTCTGACAGGTCTGGGTTCAGTGGGTTTTGGTGTAGACCTGGTTGAATGTGGTCTGTGAACTGTCCCTGAACTCAGCACCTGATCGGTTTATGGGTTTATGAATGGTCAAAGACGCCTGAAGGCACCACGTGTCCTGGTGTGTTTAACTGTGTGGAGGGGGCGGGGCTTCCTCAGGTATGCAGGGTCGCTGCTGTGTTTGTTGCTCGGCAACAGAAACAAACAGACAGCGGTGACGCTGGTCAGAGTTTATTTACAGATACTGAACTATCAGACTGAGACCAGCAGAGACCTGATCACCACCAGAACCAGGACAGGACCCGGACTGAGACCAGCAGAGAACTGATAACCACCAGAACCAGGACAGGACCCGGACTGAGACCAGCAGAGAACTGATAACCACCAGAACCAGGACAGGACCTGGACTGAGACCAGCAGAGAACTGATAACCACCAGAACCAGGACAGGACCTGGACTGAGACCAGCAGATAACTGATCACCACCAGAACCAGGACAGGACCCAGACTGAGACCGTCACTTCAGTAACAGTGATCAATAGTTAACATTATTGTCTCCTGTCCTGGACTCTGACACTCACAGAAAACTGAAAATGAATCAGACTCTTGGTGGTGGTTCTTAGTCTCTGTGGTGGTCTTGTTGTCAGTCCTGTTGTTGGACCTGTTGTTGGTCCTGTTGTTGGTCCTGGTCCTGGTCCTGGTCCAGCAGACAGGAGGAGGTCTGATGGACATGAATCAGCTGCTGGTTTTGAACTGTTTTACCTGATCGAGTCTCGGTCTGGTTCCAGGTGAGCGTTGTGTGTCTGCTGCTGAAGATGACCTTTGAACCCGGCAGTGCAGGACCATGTCCATGTCGAGAAGGTAACATCCTCACTGGAGGTAAAATATAAACCAGTCAGGACCAGATCCTGACTCTCTCCTGATGATCAATAACCAGACCTCTTCTCTCATTGTCCCAGGTTACTTTGTGATCCAGAACTGCACAGTGAACCCTAACGGGGGGACAGGAGTCCGGTGTAGACCCTGCACTGACTGCTCAGGTAAACAAAACACAATCCACACCATCACACTGTTCTCAAACCACTTTGACTCCAGACCTGATCCCAGAGCCCTCTGACAGAGAAGATCCTGAACCACAGCAGAGAGTCTCAGCTGGTCCTGGTCCTGGTCCTGGTCCTGGTCCTGGTCAGAGGTTTGCTCTGGTTTGTTTTTGTTTCTGAGGACGAGCAGATTAACGTCAGTGCTCAGACTTCGTCTCAGGATTTTGTTTTTGGTGGACTGGAGGTTCAGCAGGGTCACGGTCTGAGTCAGACACTGAGTCATGTCCTCGTGTAGAAACTGATCTGGGTCCTGTGTTTGTAAATCCTCCTGTGAGTCGCCTCCTGTGTTTATACGATCAGATCCAGAGTTTGTTACGAACATCTGTGAGTTTTTATAAACAAAGACTGAACAGATCTGGTTTTAAACAACAGCTGCTGTTTGATGTTAACGAGGAAAACGTCAGTGGTTTGATCAGTCGATCAATAGATGTGTAAATCAGCTGATGAAGGTTTAAATTAACACACTGACGTTATTATTATGATAATTATTGATTATTGATTATTGTTGGTGTTTTGTTGTCGTTATGTGTGAGTCTGAAGGTTTTTATATTTTCATCGTCTTATTTGTCTCTGAACCTTTAGTTCCTGCTTTATTTTTTTTCTTTAAATAAGCTGTTGTTGGTTTAACCTCCTCTGTGATTTGATTGATTGATTGATTGATTGATTGATTTATTTATTTATTGACTGGTCGGTCCTGTGTCTTCCAGCTGCTCATCAGGACACTCTGGTGAAGTGCTCCATGTTTGCTGACTCAGTGTGTGGAAACAGAACCATCTCGACCGTCGCTCCGTCCGTCGCTCTGACCGTCGCTCTCACTGAGACACCTGCAGGTAAACTCACCTGAGCTCGTTAACTCACTCGTTATATCCAAGACTTGTTTCCACAGGACGTCTGTTCCTCTGATAACGTCTCTTCTTCTCCTCCACAGTGTCTGCTCCTGAAGAGTGGCTCATCCTCACTGTGATGTAAGAACCAATCACATTTATCAATCACTATTGATCCTGTTGATCAGCTGATTTCTGATTTAGATCTTTAGAACTGCAGGCGCTTAGAATGGTTTTATAATGATTCTGTATCTCAGTTTATGAGATGATTGAACACTGGTTCAGTCACATGAAGACTCATCGTCCTGAAGCTTCATTATCCTGAATCTGATCATTGATCAGTCATGAACCAGTTATTACCAATCGTTCAGACCAGGTGTTAAACCTCTGTCAGTGTCGACATGTGGCAGGTTTACAGTCAGTTAGACTCACAGACACAGGGGGTCAGGTTTCAGGTTGGGGGGTCAGGTTTCAGGTTTGGGGTTGTCAGGTTTCAGGTTGGGGGGTCAGGTTTCAGGTTGGGGTTGTCAGGTTTCAGGTTGAGGGGGGATTAGGTTTCAGGTTGGTGGGGGATCAGGTTTCAGGTTGGGGGATCAGGTTTCAGGTTGGTGGGGGATCAGGTTTCAGGTTGGAGGGTCAGGTTTCGGGTTGGGGGGTCAGGTTTTCGGGTTGGGGGGTCAGGTTTCAGGTTGGGGGGTCAGGTGTCAGGTTGGGGGGTCAGGTGTCAGGTTGGGGGGGGGGGGGGGGGGGGGGGGGTCAGGTTTCAGGTTGGTGGGGGATCAGGTTTCAGGTTGGGGGGGGATCAGGTTTCAGGTTGGGGGGGGTTGCAGGTGTCAGGTTGGGGTTGTCAGGTTTCAGGTTGGGGGGTCAGGTTTCAGGTTGGGGGGGGGTTGCAGGTTGGGGGGTCAGGTTTCAGGTTGGGGGGGTTTGCAGGTTAACACATTACCCTGTTGTGAACCATGTTTTGCTTTCTGTCTCTCTGCAGACTTGTCTCTGTTTTCCTGATCCTCCTGCTCAGTTTGTTCGTCGTCCTGCTCTCCTGCCAAAACCAACCAGGTAACAAACATGAAGGTAAGAAGCTCCTCCCTCCTCAGAACCGCCCCCTCCTGTCAGAAAACCAAGACCTCCCCTCCTCTGACGCACCTCTCTCCTCTGCAGGTCTGGATCTGCTCTGACTGACGTGGATCTGTCTCTGAAACATGAAGTTTCTCTCAGCAATGAAGTCGTGACGACAAACTGTTGCCTGAGACGCTGTCAGACCTGATCCAGATCTGTGGCAGCAGGACTGTCGTCCAGGTGCTGTCCAGGTCCGGTGGAGCCCACGTTCAGTCCAACCCACGCCCCGTTTTAGTTCATGTGTAGGCCAGGTGTAGCACAGGGTCCAGGTGTAGCTGAGGTTCAGTTCAGGTGTAGTCCAGGTGTACGCCAGGGTCCAGGTGTAGCTGAGGTTCAGTCCAGGTGTAGGCCAGGGTCCAGGTGTAGCACTGGGTCCAGGTGTAGTACAGGTTCAGTCCAGGTGTAGCACAGGGTCCAGGTGTAGCTGAGGTTCAGTCCAGGTGTAGCCTAGGTGTAGCCCAGGTTCAGTCCAGATGTAGTCCAGGTGTAGTCCAGGTGTAGCACAGGGTCCAGGTGTAGTCCAGGTTCAGTCCAGGTGTAGCACAGGGTCCAGGTGTAGTCCAGGTGTAGTCCAGGTGTAGTCTAGCATTTGGTAATTTCTTGCCCCTGTCAGCCAATCAGGTTCAGGTACAGCTCCTCATCTGTGAGTAACAGAACAACATGTCATGACATCACTTCCTGCAGCTGTTGTTGGGTCAGAGGGTCAGGAAGTCTCTGCTGGAGGAGTCTGGTACTGCAGGTGGTTTATTATTAAAACCAGCAGACTGACCCAGCAGCCGCACCATGACCCGCCTCAGACCAGAACTGAGAGCCGAAGTCTGTGACATGAAACCAAACCGGTCAGAGGAGCACCACTTTCTCTGATCCAGAATCCTCTGATCCAGAATCTGACAGCAGAGAAACCTAATCCTGCAGCTGTGCTCAGAAGCTGTTACAAAATAAAAGTCTTTTATTTAGAAATATTTAAATGTGAAAGAAAAGAAAATGTGAATGATCCTGTTTCCAGCTGATCATAAACATCCCAAACGTTTGTTTAGAGTTTGACCTCCAGAAGAAAGGAAGTCGAAGAACTGATTAAACACATCATAAAAAATATAATGAACTATTCAACAACAATTCAGATATATAAAACATTTCCCATAATGCACTTGAACTCCATGGAGTCCATCAAAGAGCTGAGGAGGAACTAAAAATCAGTGGAATGAACCTTTAACATGAACTGTTTACTGTTTACAGCCTGGTTTATCTCAGGGTGAGCTGTAACCACGGTAACCAGCTGTAACCATGGTAGCCAGCTGTAACCATGGTAACCAGCTGTTGTTTTCTGACCCTCTGGTGTTTCTGCATGTTGTTCTGTTACTGAGGTTCTATAGAGTTCTACAGGAATGAGTCCTAGAACCAGGAAGTCAGTTAGCATGTTAGCATGTAGCATGTTAGCATGTTAGCTCTTCCTGTTGTCAGTGTGTTTCTGGTTCAATGTCTGAAATAAGGTCTGAGACATTTTCAGGTTTTATTCTCCGACATAAAATGGGTCAGTAAATCCCCCACTCCTGATGTTTGAAGCTTTTCCGTGTCTTAAAAAAGGCGGTTGCTAACGAGTGTCTAAATGAAACTACAGAGGTTGTCGGGGACGTTAACATGAAAACCCATCTACTCACCAGTCCACCTTTACAGCCTCGTTGTGTTTCTACTCACGCTCTTTCAAACTCTCACTAACTTTCTAAGAAGAAAGGCTTTTGTAGAAGAGCTCAGAGCTAAATGAAATGACCAGTTGGAAGCTTAGTGGTGGAGACGTTGACGTCATGTGACCATGGTGTAGTTGGTTTACAGCCTAACATTAGCTTCTTACTTCAAACATCAGAACAGTGGAGTTCATCTGTGAAGATGATCTGATCAACTAAACCTGAAGGATGAGGAGGAACCAGGTTGAAGCTGACGTCAGGACTGGGTCCCTGTAGTGCTCTATTGTGTTTATTGATTTGTATTGTGTTTATTGATTTGTACTGTTTTGTATTGTATTATATTGTTTCTGTTTAATGTGGATCTGGTGGAATAAAAACAGAGAAGAACAGAAAACATCAGATTTAATTGAAACAATATTTTTTACAGTTCTTAGTTTTATATTGATTTGACCTTTGCTCTGAGATGATCGACTTCAAACCACAGATCAATAAAGTTTGAGTTTCAAATGGAAACAAAACATTAGAAACAGACTGAAAAAAACAGGAAACTCAGATCTGAGATCAGACCAGACATGAGCCACAGAAACAATAGAAACAATAGAAACAGAGTCATTAGAGTCAGTCAGACACTGAAAACAGTAGAAACAGTAGAGACAATCATTAGAGACCTCGGCTTGGTCTCTCTGAGCTCTGACCTCCGTCTCTTCAGACTCTGAGTCAAAGTTAAGGCCACGCCCTCCTTATCAGCTGTAACCATGGCAACACACAGGAACAGGAAGCAACAGAAACTCAGTGTTACCATGGAGCTGTTACCATGACAACAGTTTATTTACTGTGGTGAGGTCATTAAAGGAGAAGCTCAGATCAGTCAGCTGATTCCTGATCAGTCAGAATCAGTTTATCAATAATAACACTAAACACATGAGTTAAAACAGTTTTGATCAGTGATCATTATTGATTTATTGATCAGTTCAAATGAACACCTGTTGATTCTGATTAATCACTCATTAAAACCCGATCAGCTCTGACAGACAGTCAGACAGGAAACAATCAGACAGTCAGAAACAGCTTGTTCCAGCCACTGGAGAAGAGGAGGATCATGGGTAATAAGTGGTCCAGTGGGTCAGAGCTGGAGCTGTTACTGAGCAGTGCAGTCTGCAGGGGGCGCTGCTGCCCAGAGAGGACACAGTGTGTTACCTGTCTGACTGTCTGCAGAGACAGTAAACGCATCAGAGGTCAGAGGTGATTAAAAACTGATGTTTGATGAAAAACTGAAAAACTGAACCTGATGAGAAAACAATAAAAACAACAACAAAAATAATAATACTAATAATAATTTTGATAATAATAACAATAATAATAATAATACCATCACTGTTCCTGTTGTTGTTTATTTCTCCCTCTGCTGTGTTTTATCTTTGCAGGTGCGTTCGAGGTCGACCTCTCTTGTCCTGACGGTGAACACAGACGACCTCTGACCTCTGACCTCTGAGGAGACTGGAGTCCTTCTTCTTCCTGTACAGAGACTGAACAGCTGATCTCAGGGTTTACCTGCTCAGGTGTTCTCAGCTTTTCATCATGTGACTGTTTTCCTTCTTACTTCTGGAGATTGGATTCAGGCTTCAAACATCAGAACAGTGATTTTCACCTGTGAAGATGATCTGAAGAACTAAACATGAAAGAAACTCAGCCAATCAGGACACAGCTCAGAGGACTGTCAGGTTCTAATGTCACGTGATTCTGTGACGCGTCATGTTTAACGGTTAAACGTCTGTTAACAACTTTATTTCAACATCCCAGACCGTGAACGCGCCTCACTGCAGGCTCGCTCCCGACATGTTTCGTCACCAGCTTTGATTGGCTGAGAGGAACCCACCCAGAGGGGGAGGGTTCGTACGCATGCGCAGTGGAGCAGGGAGGGGAGCGTGTTTGTAAAGTTTGGAAACGAAGTGAAAATCAGAAGTTTAGAGTCTGTAACATCAGCGGCTCACTGACAGACAGACAGACAGACAGGCAGAGAGACAGACAGGGAGAGAGAGAGACAGGCACTGAGAGAGAGAACCCCGACATCCAGGCGGACACACCGAGAGGTCGCACCGCTCCAAGCCGGGCCAAGGTGCGCGACCGCCGGCATGAAGATCGAGTTCGCCCCGCTGAACATCCCGCTGCGCAGGAGGCTTCAGACCGCCGCCGTCCTGCAGTGGATCTTCTCCTTCCTGGCTCTGGGTAACACTCACCTGTCTGTCTGACCACCTGTCTGTCTGACCTGTATCGATCAGACGTTATTGATTGTTCTGTCAGGAGGCCTCTGATTGGTCAGTTGACCTGTGATTAACTTCCTCTGTGTTTCATGTGATTCAGTTTGATAAAGACTTTTATTGTGAAATAATTCAGTTTAAAGTCCTGAACTCTCAGGTCTGCTTTAACCATCAGATCCACCAGGACCATCAGATCCATCAGATCCATCAGATCCATCAGAACCATCAGAACCATTAGAACCAGTGAAGGTTTTTCATGTCAGTGAGACTGATCAGAGCTCAGTTCTCTGGTTAATCCTCCAACAGCTGCAGTTTATTAATGATCTGATTGTTTGACTGTAACTTTATGATTATTGATTATTCAGCTGATTATTGCCTTGATTGGTCAATCAATCACCAGGAAACTGGAAATGAACAGAAATATAAGACCTGAGTTTGAAATACAAACCTGTCTCTCTCTCTCTGTCTCTCTGTCCATCTGTCTCTCTCTCTCTGTCTGTCTCTCTCTCCATCTGTGTCTGTCTCTCTCTCTCTGTGTCTGTCTGTCTCTCACTCTCTGTTCATCTGTCTGTCTGTCTGTCTGTCTGTCAGCTCAGTGCTGTCTCGCTGCCTTCGTCCTCCTGGCTCTCTCTGATTGGTGGATGGTCGCCCTGCTCTATGCTGGTTGGCTGTGGTTGGACTGGGACACGCCCACCAGTGGGGGTCGGAGGTCACAGTGGGTCAGGAGCTGGACCGTCTGGGACTACTTCAGGGACTACTTCCCTATCAGGGTGAGACCATATCTACTGATGTAATCAATACCTGATCAATACCTGATCAATATCTGGTACTGATCAGTACCTGCACACTGATCAATCACTCTGATTATTGATTATTGATTTGATCTTATTGATCTGCAGCTCATTAAAACAGTCGATCTGGACCCAAAGAAAAACTACATCTTTGGATTTCATCCACATGGTGAGACACACACCTGTCTGTCTCTCACCTGTCTGTCTGCTCACCTGTCTGTCTCTCAGGTGTGTTGACCTGTCTGTCTCTCAGGTATGTTGACCTGTCTGTCTGTCTCTCCACCTGTCTGTCTGCTCACCTGTCTGTCTCTCACCTGTCTGTCTCTCAGGTGTGATGACCTCTCTGTCTGTCTCTCCACCTGTCTGTCAGCACACCTGTCTGTCTCTCAGGTGTGTTAACCTGTCTGTCTGCTCACCTGTCTGTCTGCTCACCTGTCTGTCTCTCACCTGCCTGTCTCTCAGGTGTGTTGACCTGTCTGTCTGCTCACCTGTCTGTCTCTCACCTGCCTGTCTCTCAGGTGTGTTGACCTGTCTGTCTCTCACCTGTCTGTCTCTCAGGCGTTTTGACCTGTCTGTCTCTCAGGTGTGTTGACCTGTCTGTCTCTCA
Source organism: Lates calcarifer (assembly GCF_001640805.2). Classification (NCBI taxonomy): domain Eukaryota; kingdom Metazoa; phylum Chordata; class Actinopteri; family Centropomidae; genus Lates; species Lates calcarifer. The sequence goes on from NW_026118166.1 coordinate 65,508, forward strand.
CCTGTCTGTCTCTCAGGTGTCTTGGTAGCGGGGGGGTTTGGGAACTTCTGTACGGAGTCGACCGGTTTCTCTCGTCTGTTTCCTGGACTCAGACCTCACCTGCTGATGCTGCCGTTCTGGTTCAGAGTCCCAGTCTTCAGAGACTACATCATGTGTGGAGGTACACACCTGTCTGTCTGTCTACCTGTCTGTCTGTCCACCTGTCTGTCTGACTGCCTGTCGGTCTGTCTGAGATCAGAAGACCAGCAGTCTGGGGGGGGTGGTGTAGGGTCAGATCTGGGGGGTGGTGTAGGGTCAGGGTGATCCAGTTTCTCAATCCAGTCTTTGGACTGAGTCAGCTGTGTCGGGGGGAGGAGGCAGAGAGCTGCTCTCTGATTGGCTGCTGTCCGTCCTCAGGGTCACATGGTTCATTTGTCTCAGCTACAGTGATCGCTCAGTTTGATCATTAATCCTGATCAATAACAGAGACCCTCTGATCTCTGATCCAGATCAGGTTTAATCTGACTCACCTGAGGGGACAGAGACACCTGGTGGTCAAACTGAGGAACTGCAGCAGAGTCAGGTCCAGCCTGGTCCTCCATGCTTCTGAGACCCTGTAGAGACCCTTAGAGACCCTGTAGAAACCCTTTAGAGACCCTGTGGATCCTCCAGAGTCAGAGCAGGTTCTTACACAGTCTGATCCTCTGTGACACTGATCACACCTGAACCAGTGTCACAGAGGATCAGACTCTGAGCTGTTAAAAGGTCCTGGTGCAGTGATGAACCCTGAACGTTACAGAATCAGACCTGAGGAAATGTGTCTGTTCTCTGACCCAGTGACCCACTGAACCACTGAGCCACTGAGCCACTGAACCACTGAGTCACTGAACCACTGAGTCACTGACTGTGGTGAAACATGAGAAACAAAGTGATGAAACAAAATGATTTTACTGCTCAGAGAGACAGACGGACAGAGAGACAGACTGTCAGACAGACAGAGAGGGACAGACACATGTTCATAAAGGACAGAAACTTCCTGCTGAGGAGGAGCAGACTGAACCTGAGTGACCTCACACAGTGAAACACACCTGTCCAGGTGGAACAGCTGATCGTCATCCACTCAGAGAACTGGATTCCATTCTCTGATCTGCTGAGACCAGGACCAGTTTGGACCTGAAGAGTCCAACATGTGGCTTCACAGAGAGAAGAGCCTGGTCCTCTGATGGTGGTACAGTGTCTTTATGAGGACATCGGTCCACGCTGCGTCCTCAGAACAGGAAGTCTAAAAACAGAATCGAGTTAAAAAGTAAAAACACTGATGTTAAACCGATGAAAGGAACAAAGACTCAGACTGAGCTTCACTCAACATGTTCACAGCTGATTTTAACATTAACTCAACATAAAGAAATCCTAAAGTTCTCTGCAGGTGGAACAAGAGTTTTCAGTGAAGATGATCAGAGGAGAAGAAGAGTTCTTCATCTGCAGCTCCACATGATCTGTTTAAATCTGATGAAGGGTCAGGATCTGTACCAGGGCCTGTACCAGTCCAGGGCCTGTGTCTCCTCCTCAGGAACCAGCTGACCTGCAGTCTGTCTGGATCCTTAGAAACCTGATGATGTTTTCATTCATCCTGTACAAACTCCACTGACAGAGACAGGAGGCCTCCAACTGTCTGTCTCCTCACCTGTCTGTCTGTATAAACCTGTCTCCCTGTCAGGTCTGGTGTCGAGCTGTAAATCCAGTCTGTCGTACCTGGTCAGTCGTCCTGAAGGAGGGAACGTTGCTGTCATTGCGGTGGGCGGAGCTCCGGAGGCTCTGGACGCTCGGCCCGGGGCTTTAACTCTGCAGGTACAGCTTCCTGTCCTGGTCCTGGTCCCAGGTCCCTGGTTCTGGTCCCAGGTCCCTGGTTGTGGTCCTGGTCTTGGTCTGATCCTCACAGAGCGTCAGGTTTCAATTTGACTGTGTTGTTAAATTCAGGAGTTTCATCAGAAGTTTGTTCATTTCCTCAGTGAAACGTCAGGAAACAGACTGAACCTGTGACGAGAGCTTTAATCTGTCTGCAGCTTTAATCTGTCTGCAGATTTAATCTGTCTACAGTTTAATCTGTCTACAGGTTTAATCCGTCTACAGTTTAATCTGTCTACAGTTTAATCTGACTACAGTTTAATCTGTCTACAACTTTAATCTACATCTTTAATCTGACTACAGTTTAATCTGTCTACAGGTTTAATCTGTCTATAACTTTAATCTACATCTTTAATCTGACTACAGTTTAATCTGTCTGCAGCTTTAATCTGACTACAGTTTAATCTGTCTACAACTTTAATCTACATCTTTAATCTGCCTACAGTTTAATCTGTCTACAGGTTTAATCTGTCTACAGTTTAATCTGTCTACAGCTTTAATCTGACTACAGGTTTAATCTGTCTACAGGTTTAATCTGTCTACAACTTTAATCTACATCTTTAATCTGCCTACAGTTTAATCTGTCTACAGTTTAATCTGTCTACAGGTTTAATCTGTCTACAACTTTAATCTACATCTTTAATCTGACTACAGTTTAATCTGTCTGCAGCTTTAATCTGACTACAGTTTAATCTGTCTACAGGAGCAGGAAAATAAAAATAAGATGACAGAGATGAATTCAGCTCCTGTCAACAGGACAGTGTTGAAATCATTAGTTTAAAACTGAATTTCATTTGTTCTTCACGTGATCAGACTGATGGCTTGTTTTTATTGATCAGTGACTGAAACTTTGTGTTCTGTTTTTCAGCTGCGAAACAGGAAGGGATTCATCAAACTGGCTCTCAAACACGGGTGGGTGGAGCTTAACGAGGAGGCGGGGCTCAGAGGGCGGGGCTATAGACCATACACTCACTTTGTAACTGTGTTTGTGTGTGTTTGTGTGCAGAGCTCAGCTGGTTCCAGTCTTTTCTTTCGGAGAGAACGAGCTGTTTGATCAGATGGAGAATCCCACCGGCTCTCCTCTGAGGACGCTGCAGGTCAGAGGTCACGCTAACAGACTCTGAGCTAAAGCTAACTTTAATGAGCGTGTTTATAAAGTCAGACAGTCAGAATATCCACCTACAGTCAACCTATAACCAGATTACAGCTGAAGAAACAGCAGAGAAAACTTAATTTACTACAGAACACTGTGTATTATCTTAGCAACAGATTAGCTAACTGTACTTAGAGCTTTAGCTGCTACCTGACAACACCTGAAAACCACTTAGCGACCGTGAAGTTGCCTGACAACCACCATCAACATCTTAGAATCATCTGAACAGCCATATTACAGTAGCCTAGCAACAAGACGGGTTTTCCTCACCACCCAAAATTATACATGAACACAAACTATTATTAGCTATAAGCTAATAGGTATTAGCTATTAGCTATTAGCTAACTTTAGTCACAAACACTTGTTAATTTTACTACAGATCTTTTCATTTCTTTTTAGTTTAACTTCTGCTGCTCTGACTGCCACACAGTGTTAGCCTGTTAGCTTGTTAGCTAGGCTAATGAAATTAAGGAGGACAGCTGATAGGATGCTAAGATGTACTAGTATTATGGGATGTCAGTGTGTTGTCCTGTGTCCACAGAACCGGCTGCAGAGCATCATGGGAGTGGCCATGCCTCTGTTTCACGCCAGAGGAGTTTTCCAGTACAGCTTCGGCCTGATGCCGTACAGGAAGTCCATACACACCGTTGGTACGACCGCAATGCTAACGTTAACGTTTATCTAATGTTTGTTAATGTTAATGTCACGTTAATCCAGCGTTAATCAGGTTTCTGCAGTATTTACATTAACACCTGACGCTAACTAATGCTAACTTTAGTTAGCATCAGTTAGCTTCAGTTAGCCTCAGTAAGCCTCTGAGCTATTTGTTTCCTGGTTCCTCCATGTCTCTCTCTCTCTCTCTCTCTCTCTGTTTTCAGTGGGGAAGCCGGTCTCGGTCGCCCAGACTCCCAGTCCCAGCAGCGAGGACATCGAGAGTCTTCATAAACTTTACCTGCAGAGTTTGACCGACCTGTTCGAGCAGCACAAACACACCTACGGCCTCAGCAACGACCAGCACCTCACCTTCATATGACCTCATTTATCACCTGGTTATACAACCAGTTTATAAACACCTGAATGTCACATGACCATCACACGACCGTCACGTGACTGTCAGCTGTTCAGGCTGTGGATGTTAAACTGTTTTTAACTGACTGCTCCTCTGTTGGACAGCACCATGCTAACACTGCTAGCAGAGCCCATTGATTTTAATGGGGATGCTAACACTGCTAGCAGAGCCCATTGATTTTAATGGGGATGCTAACACTGCTAAGAGAGTTTTCGTGCTGCGTTTAAAAGCGGTGTCTCTGTAAAGACGAGTGTTTGATGTGTTTATGTAATAAAGTGACGTCACATGATGATGATGTAACAGATGATTGACAGGTGAGTCATTCAGACGTGATGTGACATTAAAGGAGAAGAAGCAATCTGATTGGTTGATCTGACACAAATATAAAACCTCAGTGGTCACATGATGACTCTGTAGCTCCGCCCAGTCCTGATCCAGACATGAAGGAGACGGAGTCTGCAGCATGCGACCAATCATAGACGTGGACGGTGCTCTGGTCTCTGGCCTGATCTTTGGTCTCTGTTCTCAGGTCTCTGGCATCTGGTCTCTGTTCTCAGGTCTCTGGCCTCTGGTCTCTGTTCTCAGGTCTCTGGCATCAGGTCTCAGGTTCAGGTCTCTGGCATCTTGTCTCAGGTCTCTGGCCTCTGGTCTCTGTTCTCAGGTCTCAGGTTCAGGTCTCAGGTCTCAGGTCTCTGGCATCTTGTCTCACCTCCACCCTTCACTGTCCTCCTCCTCCAGTCAGAGCTCTGCTGTGACCTGTAGTGACACAAACTGACCACAGGAGGCGCCACAGAGAAACAGCCTCTGAAACAACTTTAGATTAAATCAAACTTTATTGACATGATGATACATCAACATCTGATCAATAAATACATGGAATCAATATGAACAGTGAGACCCCCCCCCCTCTCGGACAGTCTCACATGCACGCGCACCTCGTCCCGTATCTCTGTGTTCTCAATATTCTTCTACCAAACAGAGATGATGATCCGGATCAGACCCGGAGACCCGGACCTGATGATGATGATGAAGGAGTGAGCTGGTCGCTCATTGGCTGCCGTGTAGAGACACGTGCTGTTGACAGAGGAAGGAGGAAGGAGAGGAGGAGGAGGAGTGAGAGTTTGTTTTTCTCTGTAGAAGAAGAAGAAGAAAGTTCCCGCCGCGGCTCACGCTCCTGACGGACTGACAGCCGAACCGGACCAGGACCAGCGGGAGAACGAGTCCGAGAACTTCCGCTCAAACTTTTTACTGAAACTGTGCGCGCTCCCGCGGCTCGGGGCTGCTCCGGGACTGACGCGCATGCGCGGCTGTTGTGTTTTTCTGTGTGTGGATAATGGACCGATTGTGACACCGGGCTCGGTGGTGACGTCACTGGAGGGAGAAGAGCGGGGAGGAGGAGGGGGGTCGCTGATCCAGATCAGGAGCGGGAGCGCGCGCCTCAGCTGAGAACAGGAACGTGAGTGTTTACAACGATCACGTCACAGGGTGTCATTGAGCGAATGTTTGTGGTTGTGACGTCAGACTCCAGGCTCCTGATCAATGATTAATGATCAGTTATTGATCAGGGAGGAGCATGTGTCTGCAGCACAGGGTCCTCAGAGGTCAAAGGTCAGAGGTGAAGCTCAAAGTCAAAGTCAAAGTCAAAGTCAAAGTCAAATTTTATTTATATAGCGCCAATTCACAACAGAAGTTATCTCGAGACGCTGTACATATAGAGCAGGTCTAGACCGTACTCTTTATCTTATAAGATTTACAGAGAAAAACCCAACAGATCCCACCATGAGCAGCACTAGGCGACTGTGGCAAGGAAAAACTTCCTTTTAAGAGGCAGAAACCTCGACTCAGGGTGGGCGGCCATCTGCCTCGACCGGTTGGGTTTAGACAGAAAGAGAGGGGGGTGGGGGAATGGGGTAGGAGAAAGACAACATTGCAGATACACAGACTAAGTCAAAGTGTAAATAGTAGTAGTAATAATAGTAATAATAATAATAATAGTAATAATTATTATTACAGCTAAAGGAATAATAATGACAAACGATGGTACATTAATAGCACTAACACTATCAATAACACTAGTAAATGTTTTAATTATTGTTGCATCATGGGTTGAGCTGGATCATGGGAGCAGCAGGAGACTCTCCAGCTCTGGAGGCAGAACCCTGCAGTGAGAGACAGTAGCAGAGAGAGAGAGAGAAGCACAGCCTGGGCAGTAATGTGCTTGAGGGAAGAACACACAGTTAAAGTGATGCAGTGATATTAAGACAGTTAATAATAATCTCGTCGGCAGGACATCATGGACAACATTTACTAACTATTAATCTTAACTGATGCATTGAGACTGACCCAACCCGCCAAGGGAAAAATGGTATCCTGAAATAGGAACCAGAATAATGTGCTAGTTAAAAGTTAAGGCATAAAGATGAGTTTTTAGTTTGGATTTAAAGGCCTCAACTGAGTCAGCCTGTCTAATATCACTAGGGAGGTTGTTCCAGAGGAAGGGGGCCCGATAGGAGAAGGCCCTGCAGCCTGCTGACTTCTTTTTGACTCTGGGGACAGACAGCAGCCCTGCACTCTGAGAACACAGAGCACGGGAGGGAATATAAGGGTTAAGAAGATCAGACAGGTATGAGGGGGCTAGCCCATTTAGAATTTTATAAGTCATTAAGAGAACTTTAAAGTCTGATCTAACATGAATAGGGAGCCAGTGAAGGGAGGCTAGAACTGGGGTAATATGGTCAAACCTTCTCGATTTGGTTAGCATTCTAGCTGCAGCATTCTGAACCATTTGCAGACTTTTAGTGCTAGTACGCGGTAGTCCTGAAAGCAAAACATTACAATAATCCAGTCTAGAGGAAACAAAGGCATGGACTAGAATTTCAGCGTCTGCCATGGAGAGAAAAGACCAAATCCTAGCTATATTGCGTAGGTGAAAAAAGGCGGTCTTTGTAATGTCTTTAATATGCTGATCAAAGGAAAGAGTACGATCAAGTGTGACACCCAGATTTTTGGCTGTTGTACTTTGAGCTCAAAGAGATAAGCTCAGTGATGGAGGCGACAGTTTACTGATAGAACCACAACAGAACCTGACCCAGAATCTGACTCAGAACCAGATTCTGGTCTAATGAACCGTCTCTGAATCTAAATCTGTTCAGTGTTTAAAGGAGCTTTATGTAGGTTATATGTTATTGCTGTTGCTACATAGCTAACTCTAGTGTTAGCAGCTGTTAGCATTAGCAGTTGTTAGCGTTAGTAGCAGTTAGCATTAGCAGTTGTTAGCATAAGCAGCTCAGTATCAAACTTTATTAATTTACTCATGAACAGTCGAGTCCAGAGAAGGAAATTGATTTGGCTTCTACTTCTGTCACTTCTTTACTTCAGCTGAAGTTAGCATGCTAACCAGCTAGCTCTGACCTGTCTCATGACTTTCCGATAGTAACTGACTGCAGTGTCCAGACTGTCTCTGACTCAGAGGACGGTTTCTAACATGGATGAAGCTCTAAGTAAAACTGGTCCAATCAGAAACAGAGACGCAGCAAACAGTTCATTAAACACTTAATTAATCAATTAACAGGAAACTAACGAGAAATTACAAACTCTGATTCCAGAGAAGTTGTGAGGCTGTAAAATATGAATAAAAACACAATACAGTGATTTTAAAATCCTGTTAAACCTACCAACAGAGAAAAAGGTAAAATCAGCTGAAGGAAAAGTAAGTCGGTGTCTTCAGTTCCCAGACTCTGAGTGTGAGAAGAAAACAGAATGTTTTTATTTACAAAAACAGTTTTATCAGTTTGAACATTAAATATCTTTGTTCTGTATTCAGTTGAAAACAGAGTCACTTTGATCTGTTTCTGTTTCACATTTTAAACAGTTTGTAGTTTGATAACTGAACAAAGATTTTAGTTTTTTCTCAGTAAAAATATTTATTTTTATTTATTTTCAGAATCTGAGACAGAGACGGGTTAAAGTTAGGACCATAAACACTGAACTGAAACATCAGACTGTAGAGAAGGAAAATACCAGTGAAGAACTGACGGTTAAAATCCTGCAGAACCTGAACTGCACACACACACACACACACACACACACACACACACAGAGTTGTGTAAATCCAGGTTGTGAAACAGGCAGCGACAGATCAGACTGAGTCAGAGGAAACAGGAAACAAAGACGAACTGCAGGGCGAGAGACACTGACCAGAACAGCAGGACACAGAGAGAGAGACAGGATGTGTGGTGAGACTGTCTGCTCTGTGTTTGTTACACAACATTATGGGGACATGAACCTAATCCCACACTGTGAGGACTCATGTTCTGTTTGAGGACAAGCAGCAGCTAAATGTCAGAGATCCAGCTGAAGACCAGGAAGTAGACCAGGAAGTAGACCAGGGTCCTTAATGAGTTTTTTTGTCCTGTTTGTGTTTCAGTGAGTCAGTAGTGTGTGTGTGTGTGTGTGTGTGTGTGTGTGTGTGTGTGAGGATGAGTGGAGGTAAAAAGAGGAGTGGCTTCCAGATCACCAGCGTGACCTCAGACTTACACCAAACTCCGTCTGGCCAATCAGCTCCCAGTGTGGTCACAACCATCGTCCAATCAGAGGCCTCCTCCTCCTGCAGCTCTCAGGGAAGCTCCTCCCAGCCGACCACGCCCTCTCTGAAGAGGAAATACGTCTCCCATGATGCCGCGGGGCAGGGAGTGGGGTCTTCCTCCAGGTTCAGGGTGGTAAGGCTGGCGGTGGGCGGGGCCAGTGGCGGTGGGCGGGGCGAGCCGTACCGCCGTGGGCGGTGGACGTGCACAGACTTTATGGAGCGACAGGAAGGGGCGGGGTTCAGGCGGGTGATGGACAGCATGAGACACGCCCACTCTCTGGAGTCCCTGGAGATGATTGGCCGAGACAGAGACAGAGGCGGGGTCCACTCCCAGGACCTGCTCGCTCAGGGGGCAGGGCTCATGCTCCGCAGTGGGCCGCCCTCCCCAACGCACCGAGAGCCAATTAACATCCGGCTGCTGGACCGAAAACAGCCAATGGGAGCGCAGGGTTTGGACTCCACCCCTCCACCACCTTCACTTTGCCCACGAAACGTCCCTCCTCCTCTACGATTGGACGTCGATGCTACAGGACGGGTACGCACACACACACCTGTACCACCTGTACCATGTCACCTGTCTCAGACAGAGTGCATGCTGGGAGTGTGTGTGGTTGTTGACACAGGTGTCAGAGGCAGTCGCAGCCGATAAACTCTCTCTGTCTCTCTCAGTGTGAACACAATGCATGATGGGATATTTCTCGATTAGTGACGGTTGTTCTACTTATCATGATGCATTGTGGGAAACTATGAGTCCAGTGTTTAGTAATTACCAACTACAACATGAAGAACTGTTGTGATTTCAAACCCTGAAGCTTCATGTTGTTTTCTTCAGCCTTCAGGGTGTAATGCTCCTTTAAACTGTCTGTCTGTCTGTCTGTCTCTCTGTCAGTCTGTCCTCAGACTGTCTCACTCTCAGCCCAGCTCCCCCCCTGCTGGATCGTACCATCCCTCCCTGACCCCCGTTCAGACTCCAGCAGCCTTCAGTCTGGACCAGACCATCTTCAACCTGCCGGGGGACGACAGGTGACTTCCTGTTTGATTTCTTCTTTATTTACCTGTGAGACAGGTGGACCGCACTGTGGTGATCATCCAGACCGGTCCATCAGGTCCTGGTCTGTGAGTGTGGTTCAGTGTTGATGCTGATGAACTGTAGTGACCCTCAGCTGAAACTTCAGCTGTGGTATGTGTGTGTGTGTGTGTTTGGTATTCTTCATGTTGTGGGGACCATGAATCAGGTGGTGAGGACGTGTTTTAGTGTCAGTGTCCCCTGAAGGTATGGAAACACAGCTGTGGTGTGTGTGTGTGTGTGTGTGTGTTAAACAGTAGAACAGAGGACCTGTTCATTCACAGTGTGTAACCAGGACGTCTACTACACGTCTCCTGACTCTGTTCCATCCTGGACTCTGATTGGCTCCAGACGGAGTGACATCACTGCAGCTGGTTTTTATTTTGACACAGTATAAACACTTCAACCAATCACAGCCTGTCAGAGTCTGATCTGGGTCACAGGATCCTGGTCCTGGTCCAGGTCTCTGCCTCTTCATCAGGACCTCAGACTGTCCAACATCCTGAAATCTGTCCTGGTCCTGGTGGAGCTTCAGCCACTGTGAACTGTCTGCTGGGTTTCAGTCTGGTCTGGTCCAGACTCAGGGACAGTCAGAGACCTGAAGACTTTCCAGGGTCGTCTCAGCTTCAGGTCTTTGTGGAGCTGCTCAGACGGCCATCCTTCAACAGACCTCTGCAGAGGACTGAGGTTCTGGTAGAGGGACTGTTTGGTTCCTGGTCTCCTCCTTGACCGAGGTCTGTCTCAGCTCAGTTTGGTTGGACGACGGACTCCAGGAACAGTTTTTATTCATGATGATTAAACTGATTTTAATATACAGTTCTTTATTTAATTGTATGATTGACACCTTCAGAGTCCAGTACCTCAGATCTCAGACCTCAGTCCAGTGAGTCCTGGTCTCAGGTCTCAGTCTGAACCATAACAAACCAGTTTAAAGTGAGAGGAGGTTTCAGAGTATGAGGATGAATGAAGCTCTGTGTGTGAGTGGGCAGCAGAATTCCACTGCTGCCTTCCTATTGGCTGTGACAGTGAGTGGGCGGGAGCTGGAATGAGACAGCAGCCAATCAGAGAGCAGGGAGTGAGTGTGTGTGTGGGAGAGAGAGAGGTCAGGTCTCCATGAAAACCTGAGGTCTCTTGCTTGTTTACAGAAAACACTGAGCTTCAGTTTGGAGTCGACATCTGGACGTCCCGAGACTGCTGCTTCTGATTGGACGAGGCCTCTGGACCTGTGAGGTCACAGAGAGCTGAGCCAATCAGAGATCATCTGGAGGAAAGGTTTTACTCTGAGTCCACGTCCTGTTAATGGAGGACAAGAGTTTAATGAGACAGAAGACGAGGGACAACAGGAAGTCTGGACCGGAACCAGGACACGTTAACGTTTAATTTCTTCCTATTTGGATGTTCTGACTCTGTGATTGGTCGGTTTGTTCTGTCAGTCTGCAGCTGAGCTCTGATTGGTCAGTCATGTGTGAGGGACGGCTGTGATTGGTGGGAAATGTTCGGTGGTGTAAAGAAAATGATGTCAGGGCGTCACCAGTCGCCCTCTGCCGTCCCTGACTCCGCCCCCCAGCCTCGACCTCAGCGCCGTCCTCTGTCGACCCCGCTCCTCCCTCTCAGGACTCTGCAGCTTGTTGCTAAGCAACCAGAGGCACCTGTTGTGTTACGGGATCGTAGAAAGGTCAGAGGTCAGGGGTCAGGGGTCAGGGAGTCTTGGCCGGGCACCAGGCCGATGACCTCCGAACCCAAACTCAGGACGAGTCACAGGTCGGTGACTCCGCCCTCCAGGGCTCAGCCAGTCACAGAAGTCCAGACCAGGAGCAGAAACCAATCACACGCGACCCTGTCAGCCCCGCCCCCGGCCCAGAATCCCCTGCTGCCTGCCACTCCTCACCCTCATTGGTCAGTCCCTGTCAGAGCTCCGCCCACTGGGCGGGGCTCAGAGGCCACGATGATGTCACTGCTGCTGTTCTGCCACAGGTAACCATGGCAACCACAAGGAGGGGGCAGGACTGCTCCAGGTGTGTTCACGTTCACCTGGAGAGACAGATGTCAGCACGACAGAGCCTCTTATACAACTTATTGATCAGAAGTGAAACGATTGATCAAGTATTGATGAGGACAAAACTGAAGGTTCAGAAAATAGATTTAAAATGTTTGAGATGACAGGAGCAGCTGTCAGGTGATCTCAGGTGATCTCAGGTGAACTCAGTTAAAACTGAAAGGTCTGAAGTTCTGTCAGGTTAGCTCACCTGTCTCTCTCTCACCTGTCTGTCTCTCACCTGTCTGTCTCTCACCTGTCTCTCTCTCTGCAGTGCCTCCAGTAACAGTCTGATCGCCATCGACAACAAAATCGAGCAGGCCATGGTGAGTTTCTACTGTGGGTCTACTGTAATTTAACTGTAGTTCTACTGTGGTTCTATCTCGTGTTATTAACAGTAAATCACTTCACAGTCACAGTTTAGCTTTTTCTGTTATAATTTATTTTTTAAAACTTTATTTTCTGAATCTTTTTCATCAGGATCAAATGTTTTGATTCTGTTTGTTTCAGTGAATTTTATTTTTATTGTTTGACTTTAATCAATATTCTGATCATGTGACGTTTATCAGGGCCTCGATCATCTTTACTGATCACTGTGAGACACAACTACACTCACCTGTGTGTGTGTGTGTGTGTGTGTGTGTGTGTGTGTGTGTGTAGGACCTGGTGAAGAGTCACCTGATGCTGGCGGTCAGAGAGGAGGTGGAGCTGCTCAGAGAACAGATCAGAGATCTGCAGGAAAAGAACCAACAACTGGAGAGAGAGAACGTCATCCTGAGAACACACACACACACTGACACACACTGATACACACACACTGATACAACAGACACACACACACACGCACTGATACACACTGATACACACTGATACACACACACACACACTGATACACAGACTGACACACAGACACACTGATACACACACACACACACACACACACACACTGACACACACAGACACACACTGATACACACACACACACACTGATACACACACACACACACAGACACACTGATACACAGACACACACAGACACACTGATACACGCACACACAGACACTGACACACACACACACACACACACTGATACACACACTGATACACAACACACACACACAGTGATACACACTCACACACACACACACACACACACTGACACACACTGATACAACAGACACACACACACACTGATACACACTGATACACACACACACACACACACACACACACACTGATACACAGACTGACACACAGACACACTGATACACACAGACACACAACACACACACACGGATACACACTCACACACACACAAACACACACACACACTGATACACACACACACACACTGACACACTAAGACTTGCCTGGCTGACGACACGCTGCTCACCTGAGAGCGTTGTCGTGGTAACAGGTTTGACCAGCTGATAATCAGACTAACGAAGAGCGTGGTAACCATGACAACAGGACTGTGTCCAGATGTTCTGTGATGAAGACGATGATGAAGAACTGAGTCTAATAAATGAATAATGTTTAACTGAGATCTGAGTCTGATGATGATGATGTCGCTCACAGAGGTAACCATGGCAACAGAGAGTCCTGCAGGACTGATCCTAGAACCAGGAAGTCAGTTAGCATGTTAGCATGTTAGCCTGACCTGTTCCTGTTTCCTGTCAGTGATCGTCCTGCAGAGTCTGATAACAGTGAAGTAAAGTACATGGACCAGTATCAGGTCTGATACACAGCTGAAAGACGTCCTAGACCTTAATGTGAGAGTTAAAGGATCCTGATCAAAAATAACTTACTGAGTATTGATAATGTTTCCTAAAGGAATCAATAGAAGGTGAACAGAACTGATCAGAGACCAGAACCCTGAGGAGGATTCACCGTGAAGTGGATCTGATGAACAGGACTTAAACCAGTTCTCTGTGGTTCCTTTAATGACAGTGGACTGTTCCAGTCTCTGTAACAGGAAGTGATGTCAGCAGGAAGGAAACATGAAGAATTAATCCAGAGAAGAAGAAGAGTTGTTTTGTTTCAGTTACTGTTACTTTAATCTCAGTTTGTTTTTCTCATGTTGTTGTTGTTGTTTTGTGTTGTTGTTGATGTGACTGACAGTGAGCTGGGAGGTGCAGCAGTGCATGCTGGGTAACGCCCCTCAGATGATCAGGATGAAGATGGAGAGAAAACAAAAACAAAAACAGACGAGAGGGAAAACTGTAATCCTTAATCCAACAAGCCCCGCCCCCTCCACACACACACACACACACACACACACACACACACACACACACTCTCTCTGGTGTAAACAAAGAGAATCTGAAAACAACAGGATTAAGATGAAGCTGCTCTCTGATTGGCTGACAGAGCTCAGTGGAGGTAACCATGGCAACAGGACGACCTGCTGACTCTATTCATGAAACGTCATTAAAACTGATCAGACTGAGCTGATACAAACAGAGCATTAGCATTATTAGCATCATTAGCAACATTAGCAGAGGGTTCACTACTGTTGATCTGTTGATGTGAGGAGCGGCCATCTTGGATTCATGGTGTCGGTTCTCTGTGACAGAGTGAGACCTCCTGTCTCCGCCTCTCTCTGTCTGAGGCTGCTGGCCCTTTAAGAGAGGAAGAGGAGCCCCCCGCCCCCCAGCATATTGTTCTCTCCCGGTGAACGGCGGCTTCTCTCCCGCTGCTCAGACCCGCTACAGGAACCGACCGGACAGACAGAGAGAGAGACAGGGGGACAGAGAGACGGGAGGACAGGCAGACAGGCGGTCAGAGAGAGAGAGACAGTCAGAGAGACAGGCAGAGAGAAAGGTCTCTGGTTTTCAGCGGCGGTTTGATTCGGGTCTTTGTGTCCCGGAGGGGCGGTGACTGATGGATCCACCGGCTCATACATGACCGGAGATAAAGACAGAGACAGAGACAAAGACAGACAGGCAGGAGACAGACAGACAGACAGACGCTATGACCGGAGGCACGCGCCGCTGGACCGACAGGCTCGAGCTCAGGTGAGTGACAGCGGCGGAACAAAGAGTCTGTGATGCTCCCACTGCCGCTGCCATGGCAACCATCCCATATTTTTATAAAATCAAACCGATTCAGTTTGTTGTGTCACACCTGTTTACACCTGTTTACACCTGTATTCACCACAACGGTAATGTAAAAATACTATGGATTTATTCTCTGTTTATTCTGGAATTATCAGAGTTTATCAGAAATTTATATAATTATATATATAATATAATATTTGAAATGATTCACAGATTTTCTGACCTGAAGATTTTTAACATTTAATTAATAAATAACTTTATTTATTTTGTTTGTTTCAGTTTGACAGGATTTCAATCTTTTTATTTTCAGTTTGTTGAAACTGTTCCTTTAACTCAGCAGGTCAACAGGAAGTGTCTGAAGGAAACACACACACACACACACACACACAGTGTTTCCTGTGTGTGTGTGTGTGTGTGTGTGTGTGTGTGTGTATGTATGTGTGTTTCCTTGGCGTCGAACCAAAGAAAGTGGAACACACAAACACACACACACACACAGTGTTTCCTGTGTGTGTGTGTGTGTGTGTGTGTGTGTGTGTGTGTGTGTTTGTGTGTTCCACTTTCTTTGTTTGACAGATTCATTGAAGAAAAACAAAAACGACGAAACGAGAAAAGATTTAAACAAAGAAAAATTGAAAAACATTTTTTACAGAAAAACAAAATAAACTGGTTCCAAAACCAGACTCAGACTGTTCTGGGTCCAACAGGACTGTTCTGGATCCACCAGGACCACAGAACTAAACTGGTTCCTTCACTGTGAACATAGTAAAGTCAGAGTGTGTTTCACCTGTCTGTCCACCTGTCTGTCCACCTGTCCAGGTAGCCCAGTGCTGAGGAGACAGCTTGTCATTGGTGGTTGCCATGGCGCCCAGACCGTCGTCAGGGGAACTGTGGGGGCTCCATCTGATGCCCCCCCGCATCCTGGTGGACTGCTGCCTCCCCAACGGTACGAGTCAGTTCTGTTCTGTTTTTGTCTGGTCCAGTCCAGTCTGATCCGGTCCTACCTGGTCCAGTCTGGTCTCTGACAGTGTCCTGGTGTGTTGCAGGGATGATGGTGAGCCTCGAGTGTCTCAGGGAAACTCCTCTCATCAGCATCAAGCAGCAGCTCTTCACTGAGGCCAGGAAGTACCCGCTGCAACACCTGCTGCAGGTACGTCTGACCTTTGACCCCGCCCCTCCAGGTTAAACAGTGGTATAATCTCTGCTCTCTGATTGGCCAGGAGGAGTCGTGCTACATCTTTGTGGGCGTGACCCAGGAGGCAGAGAGGGAGGAGTTTTACGACGAGACGAGGCGACTGTGCGACCTCCGACTCTTTCACCCGATCCTGAAGGTCATTGAGCCGCTCGGCAACCGGGAGGAGAAGATCCTGAACCGAGAGATAGGTAAGACTCACCTGACTGGACCTGTCATCACCTGTCATCAGAGTCTGTCATTGGTCCGTCACCTCATCATCATCATGAGACAACCTGTCATCAAACGCCTCGTCAGACGCCGTTCAAACACTGACGTCACTGAACTCACCTGAACAAACTGGAACAAAGACGGATAAACTGGTTCCTGTCTGGGCCAGAGACTAATCTGGCTCCAATACAGGACAAAAACATTAAACTGGTTCCAAAGGAGGGTCATCAGGACCTGGTCCAAGCCAAAGTGGACTGATGTGGTTCTAACAGAGAACTGGTCCAGAGCCAAACAGGTCAGAGTACTTTAATTCAAACAGGGCTGACATGGCTACACAGGATCTAGTTCAGGATCAGACCAGGTTTCCATCCCCAACAGGACTCACCTGGTTAGACCTGATCATCAGTCCTTATTTTATATCAACAGGTCCTGTCTTCAGGAGGCTCAAAGAGGACTAACTGACCCCTGACTGCTTTGGTCCCAGTATGGGTCCAGACTGGTTCTAAGACTGGGTCAGGGTCTTGGTGGGTTTGTCTGGTCCCAACTGGTCCAAAGAGGAAAACCAGCTCCAGGTCTGAACCTGAGAGTTCGTCATCATCGTCTCTCCATCCACTGTCCCATGACCTCACGACTGATGACCTCATGACTGATGACCTCATCACTGACGACCTCATCACTCATCAAACTCCATCTCCCAGCATCCCCTCTTCCCCCCTCCCTCCCCCCCTCTCAGACTAACCCCTCCCTGTGCAGGATTTGCCATCGGGATGCCGGTCTGTGAGTTCGAGATGATGAAGGACCCGGAGATCCAGGACTTCCGGCGCTCCATACTGAGCGTGTGCAGAGAGGCCATGGAGGAGAGGGAGGGGGGAGGGGCCCACAGCCAGGCGCTCTACGTTTACCCCCCCAACGTGGAGTCCAGCCCCCAGCTCCCCCAGCACATCTACTGCAAGTTGGACAAAGGTACTGACCCAGGTTTATCTGCGGAGGCCTCATAGTCCGAGGACGGGACGGTCCAGACTGGACCTGTTAACATCCTGTGGTGGTTTAATGAGTCTCTGAGGGACTGACACAACCTGGACACAGGTTAGACCAGAACCAGAACCAAAACAATGGACTCAGGGCCCAGTGACCCTGAACACCACATGGACCCAGAGGAGTTCACTGACAGTTCTTTGGTTTTAAACCCACGAGTAAAACCAGAACCTGTGGAGGTCAACCTGGACTACCGGTCTGTCTGTCTGTCTGTACCTGTCTGTCTCTATACCTGTCTCTCTCTCTGACCTGTCTGTCTTTCACTCTCTCTGACCTGTCTCTCTCTCTGACCTGTCTGTCTCTCTCTCTGACCTCTCTCTCTCTGTCTCTGACCTGTCTGTCTTTCACTCTCTCTGACCTGTCTCTCTCTCTGACCTGTCTGTCTCTCTCTCTGACCTCTCTCTCTCTGTCTCTGACCTGTCTGTCTTTCACTCTCTCTGACCTGTCTCTCTCTCTGACCTCTCTCTCTCTCTGTCTCTGACCTGTCTGTCTTTCACTCTCTCTGACCTGTCTCTCTCTCTGACCTGTCTGTCTCTCTCTCTGACCTCTCTCTCTCTCTCTCTGACCTGTCTCTCTCTCTCTCTCTCTCTCTGTACCTGTCTCTCTCTCTGACCTGTCTGTCTCTCTCTCTCTGACCTGTCTGTCTCTCTCTCTCTGACCTGTCTGTCTGCAGGCAGGCTGATTGTGACCATCTGGGTGATCGTGTCTCCGTCTAACTCCAAACAGAAATACACTCTGAAGGTAAAACAAACTGTTTCCACATCATGAACCTGACGACAGGAAGAACAAACAGGACGCTGATCTGTGTGTGTGTGTGTGTGTGTGTGTGTGTGTGAACAGGTGAGTCACGACAGTTTACCTGAGCAGCTGATCGCAGAGTCGATCAGGAAGAAGAGCCGGTCGATGCACCTGTCACCTCAACAGCTCCGCCTGTGTGTCCAGGAGTACCAGGGCCAGTACATCCTCAAGGTACACCTGTCTGTTTACCTGTCTGTCTGTCTGTTTACCTGTCTGTCTGACTCACCTGTCTGTCTGTTTGACTACCTGTCTGTCCACCTGTCTGTCTGTCTGTCTGACACAACTGTCTATCTGCCCACCTGTCTGTCTATCTGTTCACCTGTCTGTCTGCCTCTCACCTGTCTGTCTCCTCAGGTGTGTGGCTGTGATGAGTACCTGTTGGAAAAGTATCCTCTCAGTCAGTACAAGGTAACAGCTTCACTCTGAAACACTAAACACAGCTGCTCTGTACACCTGTCTCTCTCTCTTCACCTGTCTGTCTCTGCACCTGTCTCACTCTCTGCACCTGTCTGTCTCTGCACCTGTATCTCTCTCACCACCTGTCTCACTCTCTGCACCTGTCTGTCTCTGCACCTGTCTCACTCTCTCCACCTGTCTGTCTGCAGTATATCCGCTCCTGTATCACTGTGGGTCGCCTCCCTCACCTGATGCTCGTCTCTAAAGACAGTCTCTACTCTCAGCTTCCTGCCTCAGGCTTCGTCACTCCATCATACAGGTACGACCAATCACAGCCTCTGACTCACCTCTCAGCCAATCACAGCCTCTGACTCACCTCTCAGCCAATCAGGAGCTGGTCCAGGTGTTGTGTCTGCAGGTCCAGGTGTGTTCTGTGTGTGTTTCAGTCGGCGGACTCCTCAGCCGTCTCCCTGTCCAGGAGGAGGTGATGGTTCTCCTCCTCGCTCCCTCTGGGCCTTCAACACTCTGCTCAGGGTCCGACTGCTCTGCGCCACCTACGTCAACGTCAACATCAGGGACATTGACAAGGTCTGGTTCTGGTTCTGGTCCTGTTCCTGGTCCTGGTTCTGGTCCTGGTTCTGGTCCTAGTTCTGGTCTTCATCAGTCTGTATTAGTTCACATGTCTGAGTCTCAGAATTACGGTGTGTTAACCTGGTACACCTGTGTGTGTGTGTGTGTTTAATGTGTGTGTGTGTGTGTGTGTTTAATGTGTGTGTGTGTATGTGTTTAATGTGTGTGTGTGTTTAATGTGTGTGTGTGTGTGTGTTTAATGTGTGTGTGTGTGTGTGTGTGTGTAGATCTATGTGAGGACAGGGATCTATCACGGTGGAGAGCCGCTCTGTGACAACGTCAACACTCAGAGAGTCCCCTGCTCCAACCCCAGGTACCTGTCTGTCTCTCTGAGACACCTGTCTGTCTCTCTGACAGCCACCTGTCTGTCTCTCTGAGAGCCACCTGTCTCACCTGCCCTACCTGTCTGTCTGTCTGCAGGTGGAACGAGTGGCTGACCTACGACATCTACCTGTCTGACCTCCCTCGCTCAGCCAGACTCTGCCTGTCTATCTGCTCTGTGAAGGGAAGGAAAGGAGCCAAGGAGGTAGGAAAGGAAGGAGACAAGGAGACATGAAGTACTAAAGAATGTCTGTCTCCCTCTCACCTGTCTCCCCCTCACCTGTTTCCCTCTCACCTGTCTCCCTCTCACCTGTCTCTCATTCTCTCTGTCTCCCTCTCACCTGTCTCCCCCTCACCTGTCTCCCTCTCACCTGTCTCCCTGTCAGGAGCACTGTCCTCTGGCCTGGGGGAACGTGAACCTCTTTGATTATCAGGACATCCTGGTTTCTGGTAAAGTGGCTCTCAGTCTCTGGCCCGTCCCTCACGGACTCGAGGACCTGCTCAATCCCATCGGAGTCGCTGGTTCAAATCCCAACAAGGTACACAACACCTGTAACCACCTGTCTGTCTCTCTGTCTATCATGATGAAGACATGTGATTGATCCTGATCAATACCTGATCGATGGTCTCTCCCTCTGCAGGAGACTCCCTGTGTGGAGCTGGAGTTCTCCTGGTTTAATCAGACCGTCGTGTTTCCTGACGAGCAGCAGATCGAAGAACACGCCAACTGGACCATCAGCAGAGAGCTGGGCTACAACTACTGCCATGGACTGGTAATATATATACAACTACTGCCATGGACTGGTACTATATATACAACTACTGCCATGGACTGCTAATATATATACAACTACTGCCATGGACTGGTAATATATATATACAATTACTGCCATAGACTGGTAATATATATACAACTACTGTCATAGACAGGTAATATATATTCAACTACTGCCATAGACTGGTAATATATATACAACTACTGCCATAGACAGGTAATATCTATACAACTACTGTCATAGACAGGTAATATATATTCAACTACTGCCATAGACAGGTAATATATATACAACTACTGTCATAGACAGGTAATATATATACAACTACTGCCATGGACTGGTACTATATATACAACTACTGCCATGGACTGGTAATATATATATATACAACTACTGCCATGGACTGGTACTATATATACAACTACTGCCATGGACTGCTAATATATATACAACTACTGCCATGGACTGGTAATATATATATACAATTACTGCCATAGACTGGTAATATATATACAACTACTGCCATAGACAGGTAATATCTATACAACTACTGTCATAGACAGGTAATATATATTCAACTACTGCCATAGACTGGTAATATATATACAACTACTGACATGGACTGGAAATATATATATACTGCCATAAACTAGTAATATAGATACAACTACTGCCATAGACTGGTAATATCTATACAACTACTGTCATAGACAGGTAATATATATTCAACTACTGCCATAGACTGGTAATATATATATACAACTACTGACATGGACTGGAAATATATATATACTGCCATAAACTGGTAATATAGATACAACTACTGCCATAGACTGGTAATATATATACAACTACTGACATGGACTGGTACTACACACACACACACACACACACACACACACACATATATATATATATATATATATATATATATATATGTGAACTGGTAATATATGCATATGAATATAAACAGACTTGTCTCTCTCTGTGCACCTGTCTCCCTCCCTCCATCTGTCGCTCTCTCCAACTGTCTCTCTTTCTCCACCTGTCTCCCTGTTCTCACCTTTTTCTTTCCCTCCACCTGTGTCCCTCCCTCCTCCTGTCTCTCTCTCCACCTGTTTCTCTCTCCTCCTGCCCCCCCCCCCACCTATCTCTCTCCACCTGTGTCCCTCCCTCCACCTGTCTCTCTCTCAGAGCAGTCGTCTGGCCTGTGACAGCAGTGTTTCAGCAGGAGATGCTGAGCAGCTTCGTTCTCTCTGCTCCAGAGATCCTCTGTACGAGCTGTCGGAGCAGGAAAAGGACTTCCTCTGGAGACACAGGTGAGGGGCGGGGCTTAAACTGGAGACACAGGTGAGGGGCGGGCTTAAAGTAGAGACAGAGGTGAGGGGCGGGGCTTAGAGCAGTGACACAGGTGAGGGGCGGGTTTAAAGTAGAGACACAGGTGAGGGGTGGGGCTTAAACTGGAGACACAGGTGAGGGGCGGGCTTAAAGTAGAGACACAGGTGAGGGGTGGGGCTTAAAGTGTACAGTTTACACAAACAAAACAAGTTTACCTGTCTGTGGCTTCTTGTCTTCTTTTTTCTCAAACGCCTCCATCCACCCTAACTACCTGTCTACACCTGTATCTCTTCTTTTCTCTACCTGTCTGTCTCTTTCTGTCTACCTGTCTGTCCACCTGTCTCTCTCCCTCTCTACCTGTCTCTCTCTCTCTGCAGACATTACTGTGTGAACATCCCAGAGTCTCTTCCTAAGCTGCTTCTGTCCGTTAAGTGGAACTCCAGAGATGAAGTGTCTCAGGTATCAAACACATTCTCACCTTCAGGATTCTTTAAAGACCTCACGTTAACTCAACAGTCACCTGTCGTCGTCCCCCCCCACCCCCCCCACAGATGTACTGTCTGTTGAAGGACTGGCCTCTGATGGAGCCGGAGTCGGCTCTGGAGTTGTTGGACTGTAACTTTCCTGACCCGATGGTCAGAGAGTTCGCTCTGCGCTGCCTGGTCCAGGGTCTGACGGACGACAAGCTGTCGCAGTACCTGCTGCAGCTCGTACAGGTAACACTCACCTGTGTGTGCTCTGTTTACACCTTCACCTCTTTACTGCAGTTAGGACAGACGTATACACTCACTGGTACGATTCATGGATTCAATGTAATGAACAGTAACCTTCCATCAGTGGTCTATGAGAAAACACCTGTGAGATTCTGAGGAAATAAACCAAAACATGATTTAAACTTTGGAAACACCTGAAGCTGGAATTGTACATCTCCAGGCTGCATGAAGATACACCTGATCTCACCTGTGATTCTGTTCTGTATAATGTGTGTAAAGTTTATGATCTGACTGTATGTGGACGCTCAGACTGAGTAAATAAAACATTTTCTCTTGATGATTCAGTTTGATTCTGACCACCTGTCTTTATTTTATTTCCTTTAACGTGCAGGTGTTGAAGTATGAGATGTACCTGGACAATCCTCTGGCTCGTTTCCTCATTAAGAAAGCTCTGACCAATCAGAGGATCGGACACTTCTTCTTCTGGCATCTAAAGTGAGTAATGTGACCTCAGGATTTTATCTAACTCTGTTTTTACCTGAGCAGTGTCTGATTCACCTGTGTCATGTAAAGAAAACACAAACTGTTTCCACAGGTCAGAGATGCACAACAAGACGGTGTCTCGACGCTTCGGTCTGCTGCTGGAGGCTTTCTGCAGAGCCTGTGGCATGTACCTGAAACACCTGAACAGACAGGTGAGCCCTGAAACACCTGAACACACAGGTGAGCACTGAAACACCTGAACACACAGGTGAACACTGAGACACCTGAACACACAGGTGAGCACTGAAATATCTGAACACACAGGTGAGCCACGAGACACCTGAACAGAGAGGTGAGCACTGGGTCAGTGTGAATCTGAGCTCTGATTGGTCAAATCACTTTGAGCTTCCCAGACTGAATCAATGTGAAGCTGCTGCCAGTAACACAACTCTGTGTTTGTTTGTGTCTGTGTGTGTGTGTGTGTGTGTGTGTGTGTGTGTGTGTGTGTGTGTGTGTGTGTGTGTGTGTGTGTGTGTGTGTGCAGGTGGAGGCCATGGATAAACTGGTGAATCTGACCGACACTCTGAAACAAGAGAAGAAAGACGAGACACAGAAAGTAAGAAAACACGAACTGTCTTTGTTTAAATCACGTGTGTCTGTGAACTGTGCTGTGATTGGTTGATGGTAAAATGTTGCTGTTCTGTGATTGGCTGATGGTGAAATGTTGCTGTGCTGTGATTGGTTGTCAGACTCAGATGAAGTTCCTGGTTGAACACATGTCTCGTCCAGATTACATGGAGGCTCTGCAGGGATTCGTCTCTCCACTGAACCCTGTTCACCAGCTGGGAAACCTCAGGTAACCAAATAACTAACTAACCAACTAGTAGGACGTGCTGACGTACTGTGGTAAGCGTATTCCGTCACTTCCGGTTACCGGTGTTTGGTGATCATCGTTTGGTGTGTACCTGTCTCAGACTAGATACTTTCTTTTTACCGACATTACTTCTGTGACTCTATCACCAGTTTAATCTGCACATTCACAGTAACAGTAAAATAAATCACCAACTTTCTCCACTTCCTGTCTGGTACTTTATCATTCAATCTTCTACTGCTTTAGCTAAACTCTCAGCCATGGCCTCTCGCTCTCCTTCTCCTGCTCTGTGTGTCAGATGTTCAGTTACTCCTCTGCCTCGTTTAGTGATAATGTGTAATAAATGTAGTCTGTTTTCTGTACTCGAGGCGAGGCTTAGTGAATCAGAGTCCCGGCTCCGCACCATGGAATCTAATTCAGCAGCTAATGCTAAACAGCCCCTGTAGCCGGTGCGGAGCAGCCTAGCATAGCTCCTGTTAGCATTCCCCCGGCAGTTCCCGAGCAGCAGAAAGCAGGCTGGCTGGGTGACTGTTCGTAAGGACAGGCGGAGTCGTAAGCAGCAGCCCACTGCCGACCACCACCCAGTTCACGTTTCTAACAGATACTCCCCGCTCAGCGACACACCCGCTGAGGAGCCAACTCTGGTGATTGGAGACTCCATTTTGTTGAACGTGAAGAAGCGACTCCAGCGACCATAGTTAAATGTGTTCCCGGGGCCAGAGCGGGCGACATTGAATCTTATTTAAAGCTCCTGGCTAAGGATAAGCGTAGATACAATAAAACTGTTATTCACGTCGGCGCTAATGACACCCGACTACGCCAGTCGGAGGTCACTAAAGTTAATATTGACTCGGTGTGTACATTTGCAAAGACCATGTCAGACACCGTAGTTTTCTCTGGTCCCCTGCCCAATCTGACCAGTGAGGACATGTATAGCCGCATGTCTTCACTCAACCGCTGGCTGTCGAGGTGGTGTCCAGAAAACGATGTGGGCTTTGTAGATCATTGGAAGAGTTTCTGGGGGAGACCTGGTCTGGTTAGGAGAGACGGCATTCATCCCACTTTTGATGGAGCATCTCTCATATCTAGAAATCTGACAGAGTTTATTAGGAAGCCAAAGCCCTGACAATCCAGAGTTCAGGCCAGGAGACAGAGCTGCAGTCTGACACGCTTCTCTGTGCCTCCTTTAGAGCAGTCATCCCTCCATTACCCCATAGAGACTGTGTCTGCCCCCAGACCATTTAAATTAACTAAATCGAAGATCAACAAAAGAGGAGTTAGTCACAATAATCTAATAAAAATCAGCACAGCCACCTCAAATGTTCAGCAAAATAAAATAATTAAATGTGGATTACTCAATATCAGATCTCTCTCATCCAAAGCTGTACTAGTTAATGATCTGATATCAGATCACCATCTGGATCTATTCTGTCTGACTGAAACCTGGCTGTGTCAGGATGAGAATGTTAGCCTGAATGAATCAACCCCCCCCAGTCATATTAATACTCACATTCCCAGAGACACCGGCCGTGGAGGTGGAGTCACAGCCATTTTCAACTCCACTTTATTAATTAACCCTAAACCTAAACTCAATTATAACTCATTTGAAAGCCTGGTTCTTAGTCTGTCCCACCCAAGCTGGAAAACATTAAAGCCAATTCTATTTGTTGTAGTGTACCGTCCTCCTGGTCCATACTCTGATTTCTTATCTGAATTTTCAGAGTTCCTGTCGAGTTTGGTTCTTAAAACAGATAAAGTTATTATTGTAGGCGACTTCAATATTCATGTTGATGTCAACAATGACAGCCTTAGCTCTGCTTTTTCCTCTTTACTAGACTGTATTGGCTTCTCTCAGTGTGTAAATAAACCCACTCACTGTTTCAGTCACACTCTCGACCTTGTTTTAGCTTATGGTATTGATATTGAACATGTAACAGTCTTCCCACAGAATCCCGTTCTATCAGACCACTTCTTAATCACTTTCGACTTCATATTGCTGGATTATGTTTTATCAGCAAAAAACATCCTGACTAGAAATATTTCCGATAATGCAGTAGTTAAATTCAAGGAAATGATTCCCACTAACTTAGGTCCAGTGCCTCATCTTAATTTAAGCTACTCCCTCCCAGCTCGATCATCTCGTAGACAGTGATGCAGACTCACTGAGTACTTCCAGGCTGGACTACTGTAATTCATTATTATCAGGCCCAACAAGTCTCTAAAGACTCTGCAGCTGATTCAAAATGCTGCAGCACGATTACTGACAGGAACTAGGAAAAGAGATCACATTTCTCCTGTGTTAGCCTCTCTACATTGGCTCCCAGTCAAATCCAGAGTAGAATTCAAAATCCTCCTCCTCACATACAAAGCCCTTAATGGTCAGGCTCCATCTTACCTTAAAGATCTCATAGTCCCCTACAATCCCACCAGGACTCTGTTCTCCCAGAATGCTGGTTTACTGGTGGTTCCCAGAGTTTCTAAGAGTAGAATGGGAGGCAGAGCCTTCAGTTATCAGGCTCCTCTACTGTGGAACCTTCTCCCAGTTTCAGGAGGCAGAAACACCCTCTGTACCTTTAAGAGTCGGCTTCAAACTTTCCTCTTTGATAAAGCTTATAGTTAGGGTTGGCTCAGGCTTGAACCATCCCTTAGTTATGCTGCTATAGGCCTAGACTGCCGGGAGATCTCCCATGATGCACTGACCCCCCCCTCTCCACAGTATGGATTCATATCCCATGTTACATGTTACTAATTCAATATCTTCCCTTTCCTGTAGTATTGTGCTCTTCCATCTCTCTCTCCTCTTCTGTCTTTTTCTGGAGGTATTTATTATTAAATTATTATTTAATGTTATTAAATAGTTTAATTATCACTACTATCATTACTACTGCTGTATTACTGGCCTCATCTTACATCTGATATGGAACCTGTGTTATGCTATGTTCTTCTTTCGCTATTCTCTACCCCCCCCCTTCCTCCGGTTCTGCTCGAGGTTTCTGCCTCTTAAAAGGACGTTTTTCCTTGCCACTGTCTCCTAGTGCTGCTCATGGTGGGATTTGTTGGGTCTCTCTCTGTAAATACCTATTTTAAAGAGTACGGTCTAGACCTGCTCTAAATGAAAAGTGCCTTGAGATGACTGTTGTTGTGATATGGCGCTATATAAATAAAACTAAATTGAAATTAAATTGAATTGTTCACCAGCTGGGAAACCTCAGGTAACCAACTAACTAACTAACTAACTAACTAACCAGAGTGCCAGATCATGTAATAGAGTAAAGTAAAGTAGAGTACAGTAAAATAACCTGTGTGTCCTCAGGTTGGAGGAGTACCGGATCATGTGATAAAGTAAAGTATAGTAAAGTACAGTACAGTAGAGTACAGTACAGTAAAGTAGAGTCTGTGTCCTCAGGTTGGAGGAGTGCCGGATCATGTCCTCGGCGAAGCGCCCCCTGTGGTTGAACTGGGAGAATCCTGACATCATGTCCGAACTTCTCTTCACCAACAACGAAATCATCTTCAAGAACGGAGACGGTAGCTAGCTCGGTGCTAACGACTACTCTGGTTTCAGTGGAGAATGCTAACGGTGCTAACAGCAGAGCGGTGCTGGGGGATTGTGGGTAATGTAGTGTTCTGTGTGCTGCAGACCTGCGTCAGGACATGCTGACTCTGCAGATCATTAAGATCATGGAGAACATCTGGCAGAACCAGGGCCTGGACCTGCGGTGAGAACCTGTGACATCATCAGTGTCTGTGACATCATCACTCACCTGGCTAACCTGACGTGTGTGTGTGTGTGTTAGCATGCTGCCGTACGGCTGCCTGTCCATCGGAGACTGTGTGGGTCTGATCGAGGTGGTGAAGAACAGTTTCACCATCATGCAGATCCAGTGTAAAGGAGGCCTGAAGGGGGCGCTGCAGTTCAACTCCAACACCCTGCACCACTGGATCAAAGACAAGAACCGCGGCGAGGCGTCAGTACCTGTCTGTCTATACACCTGTCTGTTCACCTGTCTGTCTCTATACCTGTCTGTCTGTTCACCTGTCTGTTCACCTGTCTGTCTCTACACCTGTTTGTTCACCTGTCTGTCTCTACACCTGTTTGTTTACCTGTCTGTCTCTACACCTGTCTGTCTCAGCACCTGTCTGTCTCTACACCTGTCTCTCTCAGCACCTGTCTGTCTGTTCACTTGTATGTTTACCTGTCTGTCTCCCCACCTGTCTGTCTCTACACCTGTCTGTCTCCCCACCTGTCTCTTTACCTGTCTGTCTCTTTACCTGTCTGTCTCCCCACCTGTCTGTCTCTCAGGTACGACCGGGCCATCGACCTGTTCACCAGGTCGTGTGCAGGTTACTGCGTGGCCACGTTCATCCTGGGAATCGGAGATCGACACAACTCCAACATCATGGTGAAGGAGAACGGACAGGTGAGTGTGATACCTGTCCTCCAGGTGAGTCAGATCCGGAACCTGTCCAGACCCTGACTCCTCCTCCTCTTCCAGCTGTTCCACATCGACTTTGGTCACTTCCTGGATCACAAGAAGAAGAAGTTTGGATACAAGAGGGAGCGAGTTCCCTTCGTCCTGACGCAGGACTTCCTCATCGTCATCAGTAAAGGAGTCCAGGAGTCCACCAAGACCAAGGAGTTCATGAGGTCTCACCTGCACCTCACCTGTCTGATGGTGCTGTCTCACTCCCTGCCCGTCTCTCTCTCAGTTTACCTGTCTGTCTGTGCGTCAGGTTCCAGGAGATGTGTTACAAAGCCTACCTGGCCATCCGTCAGCACGCCAGCCTCTTCATCAACCTCTTCTCCCTCCTGCTGGGCTGCGGCATGCCCGAGCTGCAGAGCTTCGACGACATCGCCTACCTGAGGAAGACGCTGGCCCTGGGTAAGACAGACAGGTAGACAGAGAGAGAGAGACAGGAAGACAATCATTACATCAAGTTTAATTAATTAATACTTTCTGACATTTGTTTCAAGACAAAAATAAAACTAAGATGAAATAATAATAAAATCGGGACAGAACAGATTTACTGATGTTTTCATGTCTGAATGAGAGAAAGAATAAAGAAACAGTGACTGAAAATATCACAGAAATATTTCTTCACATTTTCCCAAACAACAGTCTGAGGACACCTGGTGGACAGGTGGAGTATGACAGGAGGACAACAAACAGGCTGAGACAGAAATGATGACTCGTAAATAAAAAGTGACGTCATTTTACTTTTTATGTTTGACTTCTTTCTTATTTTCTGTCTGTGTCTGTCTACCTGTCTGTCTGTATCTGTACCTGTACCTATCTGTCTACCTGTGTGTCTCAGAAAAGAGCCAGCAGGAGGCGCTGGAGTATTTCACCAAACAGATGAACGATGCTCATCACGGAGGCTGGAGCACCAAGATGGACTGGATCTTCCACACCATCAGACACATGCCCAACGAGCACTGATCTATACTCACTGTTAGTGTATATAACACACTGTTATATACAACACACACACACACATATATATATATATATATATGTATGTATGTATGTGTGTGTGTGTGTGTGTGTGTGTGTGTGTGTATACATATATATATATGTATATACAGCTGTATATACAAAACAGTTACATACAACACACACAGCATCAGACAGATGCCCAACGAGCACTGATTTACACACAATTATACACAACACATACAGTAATATATAACTCTATCACACTATAATTTATATATACAAACACTAACACACACACACTCATCACATGTGTGTGTTTACTCCAATGATGATGATGATGAGGGTGACTAATTGTTGTAGTTTTTAGCATGGTTGTCATAGCAACATGAATCTCAGGGTCACCGGTCAGAGGGAGAGGATGCCAAAGGCATGCTGGGAAAAGATGATGATGATGATGATGATGGAGGTGGTGATGATGTCATAAATGTCTTCCAGTCGGTGCTACAGTTAGCCTGTTAGCTCTGCTAGCTGCTCTCAATACAGTCAGAGCTTCTTAAAAGAAAATCTTTATCGTAGTGTATATTTGAATCAAACTTTATTGAGAATCAGCTGTGACAGTTTATAAACTGATGTTTGTTGGGAGAATTCAAGTGAAACCAACTTTATTGAAACCAGCAAAGTGAACACTGTGGTCACCGTGAGAGCAATAAAACCTCCAATAACTGATCAATACTTTGATCATGGCAATCAGGATTTCTGACCAATAGGAAGGCAGAGCTGACCAGCTGTGGGCGGAGACTGAACTAACTGGTCATTTTAAAAAAAGTAGAACACGATCAAACAAACAGTTGATGAACTGGAGTTTAGACTTTTAAACTGATGATTTTAATTTTAGAAATCATCTTCAGTTTAATTCAATGTAACAATTTATGACTTTTTTTCAGGATGTGTCTTAATATATTAATACGTAAGAAACTAAATTCTCTTCATCTTTCAACTTTTGATATTGAGCAATTTTACCTTAATTTATTCTGACTTTTTCTCCTAAAACTTTACTCTTTGAAATATTGATAATGAAGTAATGAGAAAAGAACTGATAATATAGTATCAGTTTTCTCGTAATTCATTGTTGTATTTAAAAAACTTTGCAGTGTTTTCTCTTTAGATTATGTTTCTATTTTCTACTTTTCCCTAAAATCAGACGTTTCATTTCTTAGTAGTAAAGAATCCATTAAGTTTAAAAATGATTATTTTTCCTCCAGATTTAATCCTGTTGATATTTACATCTGTTTATAACAATTTCTGCTCAGGTCAGAGGTCAATCTAAGCCCACACCTGTCAGTAACCATGACAACTTGTGAAGCCCCCTGCTGCATGCTGATCCATTTATTGATTGATGATGTCATCAAGTGTTCTAGTTACCATGGTGACTGAAGTGAGCAGACGTGATGTTTGTTTCCATTGATGATTGATTGATGTATTTAACAGGCATGAAAACTGATGTCAAGTATTGATTTACGATAATTATTGATCCTGATTGATTTTCCTCGAGGAGACTTTTTATAAATGTTTCTCAGACAACATTTTTCAGGAAACTTTTTAAGTTTCATGATTTTTACCTGACACTGTGACGAACAATGAAACACCACAGAGCTGACACCCACAGACAGGTTCAGCCAATCAGAGGGCCTGTAGAGCCTCTATACCCATATATGGTGATGAAGCTTCACTCTGACTTTTTAAACTGAACTTTAACAGGTCACCTGAGGGGCGGAGCCTGATGGGTGACATCACTGCAGGATCCAGGTGTGAATTGATCTGTCAGTGCTCACTAACTGTGACAAAACTCTCAGTAAAAGGGAGACAGACAAATAAAAAAACTTAAACTATGAGCCAATGTGATTAATTTCTGTAACTTATGTCTTGAGAGGGTCTTAATAGTCTTTTCTTTTCAAAACGCTAAAAAAAATCTGACAGTGAAGAAAAAATATTCCAATCTGCTTTCAGTGTAAAACAGTTTGTATTTTATAAAACAGTTTTTCATGATTCTCCAGCAGCAGCTGCCTCGTTCTCTTATTTAATGTATTTATCTGTAAAATATGAAATATATTAATCTCTATTTACAACTGACTCTTCATCAAATCCACAGTTGAGTTTTCTGTTTATTGTTGTTAAAATATTCATCTTCAGCAGAAACAAATAAACAAATCAATCTCAGTGAAAAAGCCTGAACATTTAAACCCAGTGATTACATGATGTTAAAGCAGAGAAAATGATTCAGTTAGTTTCTGTAAAATATTCAACTAAAGAAACATGAGGTGAAGGTGAAGCAGAGCTCAGATCCAGAGTCCAGATTAAACCTGATCCAGGACTGTCACAGGAAACACCACAGTCCTGATGATGGTTTCTGACTGAACCTGAATGTCTCACACATTTGGTGTGTCCTGGATCAGGGTTAGACCAGCTGAGGATCAGAGTCCTGGATCAGGGTTAGACCAGCTGAGGATCAGGTGTTCAGCCGGTCCAGCAGGTGGCAGCACTGAGAGTCTGTTGAACAGGAAGCAGGAGAAGCAGCAGCTGATTTTTCTTCCACCTGACAAATTGGTCCAAGATCAGGTCCAGCTCCAGGATCAGATCCTGCCTCAGTTGGTGGGAACCAGGATCCGTCCTGGAGTAAAGAGAAGAGAACAGGGACAGAATTATTTTAGCTAGTTCAAATCTGAACTGGTCTAAGACTCCAGGGTTCAGTATCCAGTTTCAGTCACAGTAAAGATCATCAACAACAAATACAAACACCATCATTATAACTGGTTTAAACTGGTTTCAGACTGGATGTAAACTGGTTTCAGACTGGGTGTAAACTGGTTTCAGACTAGTTTCAGACTGGGGGTCCTGCTCTGACCTCGGGCCTTCCTCCTGTAGTAGATGAATCCAGCCAGAGATAAGATCAGACCCAGGATCAGTCCTGAGGCTCCGATGGCGATCTTGTTCCTCTCTGACTCAGGCATGGACGGATCTGAGGACAGACAGGTAGACAGACAGACAGGTGAGCAGACAGACAGGTGTAGAGACAGACAGACAGATGTAGAGACAGACAGGTGTAGAGACAGACAGACAGGTGTACAGACAGACAGGTATTTACCCCAGTCAGTAACCAGAGGTTCTTTCAGGCTGGCGTGCTCCACCACACAGGAGATCTTCTCTCCAGACCTTCAACACAAAACCACACACAACTGTTACACTGCTGATCTGACTGGACCCACCTGGACCAAACTGGACCTAACTGGACCCACCTGGACTCAACTGGACCCACCTGG
Source organism: Lates calcarifer (assembly GCF_001640805.2). Classification (NCBI taxonomy): domain Eukaryota; kingdom Metazoa; phylum Chordata; class Actinopteri; family Centropomidae; genus Lates; species Lates calcarifer. Next base: position 97,877 of record NW_026118166.1, read on the forward strand.
ACTCAACTGGACCTAACTGGACCCACCTGGACTCAACTGGACCCACCTGGACCTAACTGAACCCACCTGGATCCACCTGGACTCAACTGGACCCACCTGGACCCACCTGGACCTAACTGGACCCACCTGGACTCAACTGGATCCACCTGGACTCAACTGGACCCACCTGGATCCACCTGGACTCAACTGGGCCCACCTGACCTAACTGGGCCCACCTGGACTGACCTGGACCTAACTGAACCTGTACCTGGACCTGGATCCACCTGGACCTAACTGGACCTGGATCTAACCAGACCTGTACCAGGACCTGGACCTACCTGGACCAACCTGGACCTAACTGGACCTAACTGAACCAGGACCTGGACCTACCTGGGAGTGTACTCCAGGTGAGAGTGGACCTGGTAGTACCAGTCAGCATCTGCCAGCTCCTCAGTGGAAGTGACATCAGAGGTGACTTCCTGTCCGTCTCTGGTCCAGCTCACTCTGATCTGTTTGGGGTAGAAGTCGTAGACGCTGCAGACCAACATGGCAGGATGTTTACCAGCAGGGGGCGTCGTGGAGCTCATTACCACAGAGGGTTTGACTGGAACACAGAGACATTATTATTATTAGGGCCGAAGCACTTTGTGCAAAGGCCCTATTGTAATCGTAGGAATTATTCTTGTGATGCTAAAATTGCATTTTTGAGGGCCTAAACATGCACAGAAACTCATGAAACTTTGCACACACATCAGACCTGGTCTTATTGTGAAAATTTAGATGTTGATGATGATCGCCATAAACTAGGAAGTGGATGTAACCCCCACTTGCACTGTCCAATCTGTCCCAAACTTAACATGTTTGCTAAGTGTTGTGGCCTTGTTAATATTCAGGTATAGTCATAGCGCCACCTGATGGGGGCAGTAAGGGACTTCTGACTCATTCATGACCTGCGGGGACCCCAAGGCCTCAGGTCCCCCAACAGGCGGGGGGTGCGAGGGCCCATTCAACGCTGCTTAATTTTTATTGTTATTATTATTAAGACAGGGGTCGTCTCATAGATTAACAATAGATAAAACCCTGATAGACCCTCCACCTGTATGGAAGTTCATGATGCTTAAATCTGCTCATTTTACTTAAGGGTAAATGTTATTTTCCCTTTGTATGCAATGACAAAAAATAATTTAGTTTTATTAGTATCATCAGGAATTATTATTTGTCAGTGAAGTTTCTAATTTCAGTTTTCAGTTTGGGGGTACATACGAACATAATATGAATCAAATGACATATATGAAGTTTTCATTCAGTAGAAAACATCACAGAACTTTTATATAGAACTGTAGAGTTTACAGTACATTAAAGTCTGTGTAAAACAAATTCAGAGATTTGTCCCTAAACACATAATTCCTGTCAGAAAATAGTACCTGAAAACATGTGTAAACTCTGTATCACTGCATTGTGGCATTAGACTGTTTCACAGTTTGAAACAGTGTTTCGATGACACAACAAAGTCACCACTCAGCATAACCCCACCCCTAACACTGTGACTATTATAATTGGCAGCGTTGCATTAACTTTAGCGCTACTCCTGTTCAACTGTAAACAGATTAGCTACCTGGCTGGATGCCAGAGTTTACAGCTCTGTCAACACCTTATTAAAAATTTTAAAAGGCATCTAGAGGAGGTGGATTAAGTGACTGTTTCACTCCAGTTAGTTTTACAAACTTTCATTGGAGACAAAGGGAATCCATCATTTTTCAATGAGCGAACCGACTGTCTCCCTCCCCGGCCTTCACCCTCCTGTCCCACTGACATTACTGTCTGTCTCTCTCTCTCTCTCTCTCTCTGTGTCCTCTTGGAGATGAGGGATAACCATAGACTGTATGGGGATAACACTGGTTAGAGTGAGGCAGTAACACACAACGGGATGCTAACAAAGGATGCTAACCATCATAGTGCTGCACTGAGTGTGTGTGGTTTCAGTGCTTGCATTGTTCACCAAATTGGCATGCAGTAGACTTAAATATCATTTGGCATTAATTAACATCAATATCAACAATACATCCATCCATCATCTGTTCAGGGCTGTGGGAGGTCAGTCACTGGGTGAGAGGCAGGGTTCAGTCCATCACAGGGTCAACACACACACCCACACCTACAGGTGGTTCAGAGTCAGTTAACCTGCATGTGTTTGGACTGTGGGAGGAAGCTGGAGAGAACCCACACAGGAACAGGGAGAACATGTGAACGCCAAATAGAAAAACCCCAGGTGAAATATTGTAGTAAATATTTGAAATGATTTAGAAACTGTAGTGATAGAAAATCTAAACTACAAGTAACAAATAACACTGTTAGATTATTCTCAGTGCAATGCAGTGGGTCATATTCCTGGTATACCAGAGCCTGGGTGGAGGTAAAACGGTCACTTTGGCAGCTGCAGCTTGTTTTTCAGTCACAGAGCTTCTCATGAGCTGCTCATTCATCAAACTTCTCCATCAACCCTGCTGCTCCTCTGGTCTTTACTTAAACACATGAAGTCGATCAGATGAGAAATCCATTTATAATCCTGGGGTTTTATTATGCCCAGGACTGAGTTGTAATAAACTGAACAGAACTGAAGAAACCTCTGTCATTCTCATTTTCACTGTTCACTTTGTGTTGTTATCATTTTACATTAATACCTCTGTGTGTATTGCTTCATTAAGTTCTGCTTATTCATATTTTATATCCCAGTTTTCTATTTATCATTTTATTCTTATCTTTTTGTTTGTGCTGTCAATTTAAGAACTAAATGTGTTTAGCATTGTTTCTTCAAACTATGAAAATAAAGATATATTCTATTCTACATTTAAAAAAGGAAGTGCAGTGTCAGTGTTTGACCAGCAGGTGGTGACACAGACCTCAGTCTGAGGCGTCAACATCAGTTTCCTTCTCAAATAAAACCACAATAACTGTCATTTTTCTATTTGATCTAATATTGATTATTTGATCAAACTTGATTAACAATCACATTAAACTGATTCTTATTCAGTTTGTTTCAATAACAAGGATGTCTGATCTCCACTGATTCTATCAGAGTAAAACTCACTTCAGTTTAAACTAAAACTAAAGAACTAACATGATTATAAACAGAGAGAGGTCAGTTCATTCAGAGAGGAAGAGTCTTTACCATCAGTCTGATCATCACACAAACTCTCACCTGACTTAGACAGAACAACCTGGTAGTCAATTCCAACGTTGTTAAGGCAGTATGTCTCCTTCTGAGCTCTCATCTGAGCCAGGTATGAAGGGTCACTGTTCCAGTCCTCAGCATACTTCAGACCAGGCTCAGTGTATCCAACAAACTTCCCCACACTGCTGCTGAACCTGACGTCCTCTATTTTGTTGTAATAAGTAGAGTAGATGTACTCGATGCCGCTCAGATCAGTGGAGTTAAACACACAACGGTCCACTGAATATTCCCTAAATCCATCTGAGGAACAGAAACAGAGAGTGATCAGAGTATAGATCAGTGATCAGAGTATTGATCAGAGTATAGATCAGTGATCAGAGTATTGGTCAGAGTATTGATCAGAGTATTGATCAGTGATCAGAGTATAGATCAGAGTATTGATGAGTGATCAGAGTATAGATCAGTGATCAGAGTATTGGTCAGAGTACAGATCAGAGTATTGATCAGAGAATAGATCAGAGTATTGATCAGAGAATAGATCAGAGTATTGATGAGTGATCAGAGTATTGATCAGAGTATAGATCAGTGATCAGAGTATTGGTCAGAGTATAGATCAGTGGTCAGAGTATTGATCAGAGTATTGATCAGTGATCAGAGTATAGGTCAGTGATCAGAGTATAGATCAGAGTATTGATCAGAATATTGATCAGTGATCAGAGTATTGATCAGAGTATTGATCAGTGATCAGAGTATAGATCAGTGATCAGAGTATTGATCCTACCTGCTGAGCAGACAGCGATGAAGAGGAGGGAGAAGCTGAGAAAGGATGAAGCCATGTTCCTCTGTTCACTTCACCAACACTGACACAGTCTGACTGAGAGCTGCTCTAAAAACCAGAGGACATGATCACATGACCTGCAGCGTCACCTGTTACCAGGCAGACAGCTGAGGCTCAGACTGCTGCTGGGACACTGAGGGAATACAGTGTCCTGGGTCTGAGGAAGTTAATGTAGAGTATACAATGATACAGAGTCTGATCTGATACTTTTGTCTACAGTCAACAACAACACTGAGGACAGTCTGATCAGTATCACTGAGATGTTCTGTAATTACACATCCTGTTCATTTAATACAGATTGGGTTTGTTTTTTGTTTTTGTTTTTGTTTTTGAAATGTCTAATTCATCTATAATGAAAACTTCACATTAAAGAACCAACTGTAGTTAAAGTCAGTTCATATTTTGAATGTGTGCCTGTATTCTTGATGACAGATTTTCCTGTTCATTGATTATTCCAGTCTAAACTACCATTTCTGTCTTTCCTCACAGATGAACCTGTCTCTCCACCTCCACCTTTAAAATACACCAGAGGTTTTTCTGTTGGATCACAGGCAGATGACAAACTGAGGCAGGTTGTATTTTTACCTCTCTGTTCTGTAAAAACTCCTGCGTGATTGTCGCTGTGTGTCTGGATCATTGTCATTCAAACCTGTAATAATAGTTCCATCTATGAATGTCACCTCTCCTACACCTCCTGCTCTCATGCAGCCTCATGTCAGCTCACTCTCTCCTCCATGTTTAATAGTCAGCAGCCACTGTCTCCTGACCAGGTCCATGCCAGACCTGCTGGACTCCATCTGAACAATGCATGTACTGCCAGCATTTATCTGTCTCCTGTTCATGGTCTTTGGCAAATTTAATCAGCTGTTTGGTGAGTGATTGTTTTCTACATGGACTCTGTTTGTAGAGGCCAACACAGGCCTGTGTACTGTCTCTCAGTCAGCTTTATTTTAAAGCTAGAGTGAACATACAGGAATGACATGAAACTACACATCCTGAAGAATCCATAAGTAGAAATCATGCCAGGCTAGAGTGACAGCAAAGAGACCAACCAGTGCTCAGATTTAAGCTGAATCTTGGCAAAGGGAAAAACTGACAAAGCCATTTATGAATGGGTCTTTTGACCTCTCACCTCAGCATGAGAATGAAAATGGGTTCTATGGATGTCTCCCCTTTGCAGACACACTTCATGATAATAACACACATCCTGTTTTTTTAGAGGCAGTGAAATTATGTTATTTTGACACAGAGATCTCAGTATTGTTGTTGAACAGACTTTAACGTGCTGCCTTTGCTTGTTTATACTGAACCACACAGAGCTGGTGTAAAGTGGCCCTGATGTGCGACTTTATCCAGCATAGCAGTATTGAGTGTGAGGAAAGTGTCAGGTTCTTGGTCACCTGTGTTACCACATTAAAATGTGACTCGATGAGATTAAATCCTTTTCATTTCAAGTTACAGAAAAACTTCACACTGTTGATTTCACAGAGTTTTGCCCCAACAAGCTGATCAATAATACAGATATAAATTAACATTACACACAACATCAAGTACTTTACTTTATTACCTTAATTACTTACACATTTATTCATTTGTCTATATTTATGACAACTGCACGACTATTTGATAGAAAACAGTCAAACCAAACTTATTCATATATTTATTATGTGCTGGTTCATTATGATCATTAGTTACAGAGACGAGCAGAGAAACTCAGAGTTCAAGAATCATTCATCTACATGAAGCAGAAAGAAACAGGCTGAAGCTCCAGGTGAGAAACAAACATCAGGAGCAAACATATGAAACATCTGTACAAAAACAATGATGACATCATCAGCTCCAGCCAATCAGCTGCACTCATTTCCTTTGATGAGGAAGAAGGTTCCTGCAGCGACACCGAGCAGACCGACAGTCAGACCCACTCCACAGAAGACTGCAGGTCCAATACTGGGCTGCTGCACCTCCACATCTGGAGAGAGAGACAGAGGTTAACTCCACATCTGGAGACAGAGAGGTTAACTCCACATCTGGAGAGAGACACAGAGGTTAACTCCACATCTGGAGAGAGACACAGAGGTTAACTCCACATCTGGAGACACAAAGGTTAACTCCACATCTGGAGACAGAGACAGGTTAACTCCACATCTGGAGAGAGAGACACAGAGGCTAACTCCACATCTGGAGACAGAGACAGGTTAACTCCACATCTGGAGAGAGAGACACAGAGGCTAACTCCACATCTGGAGACAGAGACAGGTTAACTTCACATCTGGAGAGAGAGACACAGAGGTTAACTCCACATCTGGAGACACAGAGGTTAACTCCACATCTGGAGACAGACACAGAGGTTAACTCCACATCTGGAGACACAAAGGTTAACTCCACATCTGGAGACAGAGACACAGAGGTTAACTCCACATCTGGAGACAGACAGATGTTGTGTCTCACCCCAGATTCTGGTCAGTGGTTGGTTCAGAGCTGGGTGTCTCACTGTGCAGGTGTAGACATCTCCCAGCTGTGGGATGAAATCCAGTCTGGAGATCTGGGTGAAGGAACCATCTTTGAGTGGAAAGGGGACGTTGATGCTGGTTCCTTCAGTCACCTTCTGCTCGTTCTTGGTCCAGGAGACGTTGACAGGAGCAGGATAGAAACCAGACACATGACAGATCAGAGTGTTCTTCACTCCCAGCTCCACTTTGTCTCTGGTGTAGATCATTGGACTGGAAGGAGGATCTGAACAGAAACATAAGTCTGATCATTACTGCTGAATTGAGTGAAAAAGCATGTTTCTTGGTAACCATTTCACTGTCATTGTTTCTGTATAATTCACTGGATACTGGTTTGTTTTTTTCTGACATGGAAAAGCATCTGTCAAATACAGATTGTGTCACAGTTCAATCAGACATTCATTCTCCTCTACTGATAGTGACCTGGGAAGAAAAAGGGATGATGTATTTCTGTGTGACAGACACACTTCCTTTATGTGATAATTTGAGCCTTCATGCCACGTAGCAGAGAGAAAAGTGTAGAGTGACAATGAGGCTGATAAAGAACCAATCTAAACTATAAAGATGATGCTGATAAGGTGGTGATTACACTGTGTAAGCAATATTTACTCCATAATAAGTGAAAACAAAAAAGTTGACTATTGTCACTTTAACAAACCCATTAATACTTAAAATGTATTTATATGTTTATAAATGCATTGTAGTGTGTTATGTCTTAAATAATAGATGTACAATTCAGAACATAAATAATAGCAGTTTCTAAAAATAAAACCTGATACATCACTTCCAGCATGTAAGTGAATGAGCTACCACTACTGCTAACCAGCTAATCCGTTAACCTGTTAACTTTGTTTGTTGATGTTTCCTGACTTCTGTGTCATAAACTGGCTGCAGGTCAGACTTTGAAAATCTTGTAGGCTCATTTTAGAGGTTATTATTATTGTCACAGTATCGCTGATAGTGGCTGTCTAGGAATGCAGATTTCAGGTTGTTTTTTCTACTACAGTTTGATTTCACCAGCCGCATGCTGATGAACACTAAATTGAATGAATGCTAAATCATGTTTGGACAGATAAGTGTGATTTACAAGTTTTTTTATAATTTCCTTTTTATTCATTCATTTTTTTTCTAATAATTGTTTTCAGTTTCAATAGTTGAAAAAATGAAATTTAAGTAGAATCAGACTTGTTATTTCTCTTACCGAACTGCAGTGGAGTGTTCTTATACATCTGTTGATCTACTTTCAAGTTCTGTCTGCAGATCTGTTGATCAGCCTCAGCTTGTTCATAAGTTCCTTCCTGGTAGCTGATATGATCAATAAAACTGGGCAGAGGCTCGACTCCTCTCTTGTTGATGAAGTCTGCGTACCACTTCTCTTCACCATCCAGAGAGTACATCTCCTCTCCATCAGTGTCTGAACAGCCGCCGATAGCAAGGTCCTCATGGAAAACTGAGGAGAGAAGAACTAGTTAACCTGTTGACTCTGTAGTTAGTTAGTTAACCTGTTGACTCTGTAGTTAGTTAACCTGTTGACTCTGTAGTTAGTTAGTTAACCTGTTGACTCTGTGGTTAGTTAGTTAACCTGTTGACTCTGTAGTTAGTTAGTTAGTTATTTAACCTGTTGACCGTCAGTAAACTCGTCGTCCATCAGTGAAGTAAATCAGAGGTAAAGTGAGACAGAGACTCACCGTCAGCAGAGACACAGAGGACACAGGAGAGGACGAGGACCAGCTCTGACACCTTCATCATCATCATCATCATCAGATCACTGAAACTGTCTGAGTCTCTGAGAATCTGAGGAGACCGACACAAACTGACACAAACTGACTCAGAGTCCAGCAGCAGCTCAGCTCTTACTCACACAGCAGCCAATCACAGAGCAGAGATCAGGTGATGTCATCAGTGTCCAGGTAGACTCAGCAGCTGCTCACAGCTGAAGAGAAACATTATCACACAGAGATGGACTCCATCATTAGTTAATATTTATACAGTCTGATACAACACAAACACACTGTGAACAGAAACCTGCTCAGTGTTTTTCAACCTGTGTGTCCATCAGTTAAACACAACCTGTCTCCTCACTGGAAGTAACTAAAAAAAAGACACAAAAATCAGACAATTACACAAAAGTGATCAACAATTAATAAACAGTAAAGACGCCACAGCAGATGTGAAAACTATATAAACTCATTTTTGTGTTCACACACACTCCACCTCTAATGTGACTGTTCCACATCCAGATTCAGTCTTTAAGTTTTTAATTTACAGTCGTTTCAGTATCTTCATTTCTGTGGAGCTTTATTCTTGTTCTTGTTGCAGAATCTCATTTAAACATCTGTAGATGAGTCTAAGTCTGTTACTCATTTTAACTCATATCACATCATAACTTTGTTCCTGATCAGGATCAGTTCGTTTGTTTGATACTTTACATTAATAAAGAATTATTCTGTGATTAGTCGTGTGGAAGTGTATTGTGGAGAGTTGTGTTTCACTGTGTAGTAAATGTTTGTTCATGACTGAAGCTGTGACTGATCTGTGGTGAGTTCAGGGTAAAGTTAGACTGTAGTAAACTGTTTACACAGTACTGTATTTACTCATCATCCAGTCAAACTTATATTATTATTATTATACAGACAAAAGTCAAAGGTAACAAATCAATGACCAATCAAATGATACTAATGTCTATTCTACAAAAATATTCTGTTGTTTAATGACAATTTTATAAAGTTACTATTTGTTAAAATAAAATCAAACTTGTATAAATATTATAATTTAATAATATATTAATTACCTCATGTATAATTTGTCAACTAATCAATAAATATAATAACAAAACAGTTAGGTTCAGGTTCAGAGACAATAAACAACCTGTTTATCAACCTGTTCATGAAAACACTCAGAGCTGTGACCTTTGACCTGTGACTGCTCAGCTTCTCTCAGCAGGTTTATAAATGTTTGAAACTGGTGTTTCCTGTCTCAGGTCATGTGATCAGACTGGAACCACACGCTGCCTTCAGGTGTCTCTGTAAAACCAGGAACACTCAGTTCTGAGGAACAGATCAGAGACTCTGACTCCACATCAGAGAAACACAGTGCAGAGTTTTCCTGCAGCACCTGAACGCAGCGTCTCTGGAAAGTCCTAACGCTTTACTTTCGCTTCAACATCAGCAGCCAATCAGAGACAGAGCTGCTGATGAGTCATCAATCGTCAGGTAGATGAGTTGTTGAAGAGCAGCTCAGAGGTGAAGAAGTTTACCTGTGTGTCAGAGAGGTCAGCTGATTCAATTCAATTAACTTTATTACTCATGATGACAGAAGAGGATCAGGAGTCAGACACAGACTCAGGTCTGACTCTGACTCTGACCTGGTTTATTTCTGACTTGGTTTTATTTTCTGTTTTAATTTTTTTCTTCATTCTTTTTTATATCAGTTTTTAGTTGCAGCCTGATCAGCTTCAGAGAATAAAACTCGTCCATGTCTCTGACTGAAACCCTGCAGATAAACTGCTCTGAGCTCTGAGATCAGTCAAAGCGCCTCCTGGAGGAAACCACAGGGAGGTCAGTGTGTGATGGAGGAGCAGAGGAAACATGTTGCTGCTCCTGATGAACGTCTCTGTCACATGACGACAGTGAAGGTTTCACACAGGAAACAGCTGATCCAATAAAAACATCAGATCAGTCTGATTTATAGACTGAATCAATTTATGATCAATGATCTGATTCAGACTGTGATTGATATGAAACAGCAGTGATATGACTTCATATTAAAACATAAAATATAGAAATCTGACTCAGAACAAACAGAGAAGTTCAACAGCAGAAATCTGCTGATCAGAGTCTGAGGAAAGTCCAGACTCTTTACTTTCACTTCAACTTCAGCAGCCAATCAGAGACAGAGCTGCTGATGACTCATCAGTTACCAGGAGAAGGTCAACAGAGACTTTATTAAACTATGAACTGATTATCTCTGTCAGCAGGTTGGTTTCATGTCTGTACCTCAGACCAGAACCAGAACCTGGACCTGGACCAGGACCAGAACCAGACTCTGTCTGCCTTCATCTCTGTCTGTTGTTCAGTCTCTCAGGGATCTGTCCTTCTGTATGTCCATGTGTCTGTGTCTGCTCTTTGTTTGTTCTCTCTGTTTTATCTTTGCTGATAAACTGAGTCTCTGTCGTTTGCTCTCAGGTGGAACCTTTGTTCACTCCTTGTTTCTGGGGGAATGATCTGTTGGTTTCTCTCTCTGCAGTCAGAGGCTGAAACTTTTCTTTAACCTCGTCTCCTCGACCCTGAACCGATGAGGACACAGAGAATCTGATTCAAACCAACTTTATTTATAACAGCTGAAGACAGAGACGGTTCCTATTCAACACTTTAACCTTCAGGTGCAGACAGGAATTAACTAAACAACAACAACAACAAATAAATAACAACATGAGAGGAAAACACAGGTAGAGAAAACTGATCCTTTAAAATAATAAGAAAGTTCAGAGTTTCCTGCTGTGACCTTTGACCTTTATAAACCAGTCAGGAAAGAGCTCTGTTCTTCAGGCTGCTGCTGCAAAGAATCATGGGACGTCATGTTTAGTGTTATAGAAAGTCAGATTCATCAGCTGAGTTTACCTGTAAAACCAGGTGAGACCAGTGACAGTCTGTGTCTGATGGTGCATTCAGGGTTAACTCTGTAACTTCCTGTTTCATCTGAAATCAGATCCTAAAGAACAGAAACCTGGGCCTGGTTTTTCAAAAGTAATCCGCTTGGATTTTGGATAACAGATTGGATCAAATGTTGAAAATGGGTTTTTCAAAAGAAAAAACAGATTACGTAATCGGATTAGATCACGTAATCCAATCTTGGTTTTGATCCGGATCAAACCTTTAGTTTGGGTTTTTTAGAACTTTTTAGTAGGATTGGGATCACTTTGATCCAAAGACTCTGGATTATACTGATCCCATCAGAAGGGTGGATTCAGCGTGGATTTCAGGCCCAAAATATAATGAAACTTTAAAACTGTATCAAATAATACTGTATTTGGATCACGCAGTATAGCCTACAAGATATCCTATTTATTCATAAGGTTTTAATTTGATTTGTTCATCCATCAGGCTACAGTGATTAGATAGGCTATAACGTATTCAGCCTTTCAGTATAGGCCTACAGCAAAGTAGAAAGAGTCTGGCCTCATAAAATAATCCTCCAAACAGCTGTCAATAAATAATATATTTCATTCTGTCATTAATTAATGTGTATTCATCACAATCAAAGATATTTTTGTTTTGTTTTTAGATTATTTTTTAGTGATGCATGCAATGATAAAACAGAATAACAAAGCAATGGCATCACTGGTTTTTGAAATCCAAAACAAATCCAAATCAGAAACAGTGTCTAACTATTGTGTCCCTTGTTGCACGTCCTGTTTGCTCATTCTGGCAGAATGCAGGAGGTTGGTCAGGGTCTCCAAAGGGCTCAGGTGCATCACTGTCAGCACAGAGAGGGATGTTGTGCTTGGTAGCGATGTTGTGCAGGACAATACAGGCAAGGGTTAGGTTGCAGGCTTTCTGTGGTTCCTACGCTGTGACTTCCTGTCCTATTTGAGCGCTGGTTATCCAGATTTGGTGGTCCTGAAAAGTTTCTATCTGGATTAGATTGATCCAATCCGATGTTGCTTTGAAAAACCGACTCAAAAGTCAGATGGATTACGTGATCATGGATAGCAGAAAAAAGGATTACCAAATCCAGATCAATTTTATCCAGATTAAACCTTTTGAAAAACCAGGCCCTGCTGATCAGAGTCTGAGGAAAGTCCAGACAGCAGCATCCAATCAGAGACAGAGCTGCTGATGACTCATCAGTCACCAGGTGAAGCAGCATCACAGTGACAGTGTGGATCAGCAGGTTCACCTGTACAGAGTGAAACACCTGAGGAGTCAGGACGACTCCCAGTCTGAGGTTCTGAGTCACGTCCAGGTGTTTCTGAGTCCTCGGGTAAACAACAAACAAACAAACAAACAAACAAACAAACAAACAAACAAACAGACAGACAAACAAACAAAGACAAACAAACAGCTGGGACCTCCTCACAGACAGGTGTACTGACTGTTACATCTGAACAGGTGTGTTTTCATCTCACCTGTTCAGAGTCTCAGATTCAGAGATTATCTGCAGTAAAAACCTGAGTCCTGCAGACCAGGTCCTGGTCCTGGATCAGCAGAGACTGATCAGACACACAGCAGCTCCACCTGCTGGTCTCACCTGTTCATTACAGTCACATCAGTTACTTGCTGATCTGAGGTCAGTGAACAAACAGACCTTTCAAAATAAAAGTCTCAGAGACACTGAGGATCAGAGGATTAAACAGATCTGATCCAGGGTCAGTTTATCTTCCTGTTAACGGTTTGTACTGACACCCTGTCAATAACAGTAAGTATTGATTATTGATTATGATCATTAATGTTTCCTGTCTGTGTATCTCTCTGTGATCTGATGTGTTCACTTCCTGTTGTTCGCTTTATAAACTGTGCGTGAATATTATTTTTTATTTCACTGATCTGAGACATTTCATCTCCTGGGCCCGGTTTTTCAAAAGGTTTAATCTGGATAAAATTGATCTGGATTTGGTAATCCTTTTTTCTGCTATCCATGATCACGTAATCCATCTGACTTTTGAGCCGGTTTTTCAAAGCAACATCGGATTGGATCAATCTAATCCAGATAGAAACTTTTCAGGACCACCAAATCTGGATAACCAGCGCTCAAATAGGACAGGAAGTCACAGCGTAGGAACCACAGAAAGCCTGCAACCTAACCCTTGCCTGTATTGTCCTGCACAACATCGCTACCAAGCACAACATCCCTCTCTGTGCTGACAGTGATGCACCTGAGCCCTTTGGAGACCCTGACCAACCTCCTGCATTCTGCCAGAATGAGCAAACAGGACGTGCAACAAGGGACACAATAGTTAGACACTGTTTCTGATTTGGATTTGTTTTGGATTTCAAAAACCAGTGATGCCATTGCTTTGTTATTCTGTTTTATCATTGCATGCATCACTAAAAAATAATCTAAAAACAAAACAAAAATATCTTTGATTGTGATGAATACACATTAATTAATGACAGAATGAAATATATTATTTATTGACAGCTGTTTGGAGGATTATTTTATGAGGCCAAACTCTTTCTACTTTGCTGTAGGCCTATACTGAAAGGCTGAATACGTTATAGCTAATCACTGTAGCCTGATGGATGAACAAATCAAATTAAAACCTTATGAATAAATAGGATATCTTGTAGGTTATACTGCGTGATCCAAATACAGTATTATTTGATACAGTTTTAAAGTTTCATTATATTTTGGGCCTGAAATCCACACTGAATCCACCCTTCTGATGGGATCAGTATAATCCAGAGTCTTTGGATCAAAGTGATCCCAATCCTACTAAAAAGTTCTAAAAACCCAAACTAAAGGTTTGATCCGGATCAAAACCAAGATTGGATTACGTGATCTAATCCGATTACGTAATCTGTTTTTTCTTTTGAAACACCCATTTTCAACATTTGATCCAATCCGTTATCCAAAATCCAAGCGGATTACTTTTGAAAAACCAGGCCCTGAAGATCAGTGAAGTTTAATCTGATCACAGGTCAGTTACAATTAATACAGACTATGTTCATAAAAAGACAACAGCTCCACCTGCTGCACACACCTGTAACTACACCTGTACCTACACCTGTTTCTGATACAACCTGATTTAATACAGACTGTTTGATGGTCTCCTCCGTTGTTATGTTGTTGTGTTGTGTATATTTTTTATAGTTTTATCTTGTTTTTATCTTGCCTTTACTCGTATTTATGTCTTTCTATCTTTTCAATCACTTATGCTGCTGCAACAATGTAAATTTCCCCATTGTGGGACTAATAAAGGATCATCTTATCTTATCTTATCTTATCTTATCTTATCTTATCTTATCTTATCTTATCTTATACCAGGTATTAATAACAGATGAAAACAGGTTCGTAATTATAAAAACACAAAATAAGTATTTATAGAGCTGTAGACCATCTCCTCTAAACATTTAATATGAATTAAATTTAAATTACTTTTTATTGTTCTTAATCCTTCAGATTTCATAAAGCGAAAATCTAATCAAATTTGTCCTTTCTCTCTTCCCGTCCACTGCTGTTGCACATGCGCAGTGACTGCTGAGCTCGTCAGAGCCTCATGAGATGAAACAGGAGGAAAATAAAGTGAAGAAGTGAAATAACAGAGAGAATAAAGGAGAGAATAAAGAGGAGAGAGAGAGAGACGGAGGAGACATGAACCAGCTGCAGCGGTAAGACTCAGATTTAACCCGGAAATAACCGGTAAACTACCGGAACACTGGCTCAGCTAACGGCTAACAGTTAGCATCCGTTTCATTTAAACTTCGTTTATAAAGTTACCGGTAAAATCAGAGTCTGTGAAAACTGCAGTACTTTAAAGTAATATAAGTACTTTTACTGCGACCTGATGAATTACTACAGATTAGTTTTAATGACAGATTTTAATTTATTTTTTTGGTTTTATTAAAAAGAGCGTGACTTCAACTTTCAATTAAAATGTTATCTGATAAAAATAAATAAAATCTGAGTTTATCGAGATGTTATCGATTGTTAACTATTGATCGACTCATTGATTAATCAGCTGTTTCGCAGGTTATTGATTAGATGTGTGATTATGATCAGCTCTGAGATAAACTGAGTCTGTTTAAAACTCTTTGATTATATCTGAGTCAGTGTTTGATTATTATCGATCACCTGTAATGATCAGAATCAATACATGTATTGATCAGAGTGAAAACAGCTGATTAACACGTCAGAGCAGCAGTGAAAGGTCAGACTGAGATAATCAGTGATCAGCTGAGAGTGTGACGTTCACTGACTCACTTCCTGTTTGTTTCAGTCTGAGAGAGGAGGAGGAGTCAGAGGGTTACCATGACGACACTGATGAAACAAACAACAACAACAACAGACACAAGGTTTGAATTTTATCTGCTCACAAACATCAGAGAGTCAGGTGGTCTGACAGAGTCCAGGTCTCAGGTGGTCTGACAGAGTCCAGGTCTCAGGTGGTCTGACAGAGTCCAGAAGCCTGTACCAAAAGGTGGACAGGTTTTACCTGAGGTCTGTTGCCATGGTGATTTACACTGCGTCTTTATTGTTCGTAGTTAACTCGGTTGTCTAAAGCCCCCCCAAAGAAAAAAACCAGTATATAGTGGATGGTAGAGGTTTGTGGAAATTGTGTTTTTATGCTCCACATTTTCCATTTTCACTCAGTTATTTTAATTTGTTATTTTTTTTCCTCTCAGTTGAGCAGCAGAATTTAGCATCATTAGTGTTGAATATTATCGATGTGAATAATCATTTGGGGGGGCTGTTGTAATTGTAGACTACAGACCAACACATGCAGCATTAATGATGGAAATATGAATGTGAACCACTTTATAGAAGGTTTCTATTTGATCCAGGTTCAGTTTCCCCTGAGGCTGAAATACTGTTAACATGAAGTTCATACTGAACATAACAGCATTACATTCATACATATACAGCCTGAGTGTTCCAGGCAGAACATCAACAGGAACAGCTCATTCTCAGACATGTGACCCACATGTTGACTGTAATCCAAGTATCTGAGAAATGATCACATATGTTCTGTGTCCTTCCATCTCATATTACAGATGAAGAATCCAGAGAACATGTGACCAGTCTCTCTGTCTTTGTTGGTTTGACATTGTGTCGTTAGAGTCTCTTTAAATTCCTCTAAACCCACAGAATTAACGTGCGCTCTTCATCTGAGAGATACGGTGCACGCCCCTTTAATCAACACGCACTAACTCTGATTAAGTTAACACCGACTCAACTGACCCACATCTGAACCACCGTCGTACCGTTTAACACAGACTGAGGCAGTCAGGGTTTGTCAACCCCGACTTTACCTGAGAACCTGAGTTCAACCAGAGGAGGTTCAGCTCTCTTTGTAGGACAGAGCCCAGGTCTCAGGTGGTCTGAAGGACCTCTCTCTCTCTGTGTCCAGGTGCAGGAGAACATTAACCTGTCTCCCTCTCTCTCTACCTGTCTCTCTCTCTCAGGTGAGTCCAGGTGCAGGTGAACACCCCCTCCAGTACAACTACACCTTCTGGTTCAGCAGGAGAACTCCGAGTCGTCCGTCCAGCTCCCAGAGCTACGAACAGAACATCCGACAGATCGGCACCGTGGCCTCGGTCAGAGACACACGACGATACAATAATACACAATGATACACAACAATACACAACAATAACAACAACACAATAATACATACCAACACAACGATACAATGATACACACAACAAGATAACACTAGAAAATGCATTTCCGGTGGAAAATGCGAGTGAATGCTGAGAGCTGAATGGATCGCTGAAGCAATGCTGAAAATGGCTGAAATTACTGTTGAACTACAGAAGAAAAAGTTAAAAATTGAAAGGCAAAAGTCATTGATGAAGTTTAAAATGCCTGAAATTATCAGAGACAAAGGGTAGATGCAGAAGATTAAAGTTAAAACCAACAGCTGAAGCATTTGTTTGAATAGCAAGTGCAGACAAAGTTGAAATTTTAAAAAGCATAAAGAGTTGAAGAAAGTTGAATAAGCATAAATGTCAAAGGGTTTAAACCTTTTGATAGTTGAATGGTTTCTGTAGCAGAAAGTATGCAGGAGTAGTTACAACCCAAACAGGGCTGGAAGCAGAAAGGAAAAAACAGCTAAATGCAGAATAAAAAGTGGGAAGTCAAAATGTAAAACTGGAGATGGAAGCTTAAGTGCATTAGATAGAAAAGCAGAGAGCACAAACATGTTGAGGAATCAGCTTAAAGGCAAATAACACACAGCCAAAGCTGGACGATGAAATATGAACGTGGAATGTCTGAACTTCCTAACAGGTAAAATGGAAAGAATTAGGTATCATTAGGTTATAAATTGTGTGTGAGAAGTGAAAGGTGTGGACAGGAGAAGAGCTGAAGCACAAAAATTTGAGGAAAAGTTGAAGGGCTGAAGGTCTGAGTGGTGGCAGTGACATCACCCACTCTGGCCAGCGCAATACACACCCATTATAAACTCAGAAAATCTCATGAAATGAGCATGAAATATAAACTGCTGTCATTTAAAAACTGTACAAGATATCAAAAAGTTGAATGTAAGTTTAATAACTGAACTTATTGGGACTTGTTTAAAGTTTAAATGAAGTCTGTAGCATTAAGTATGACAAAGTAGTTAAGTTTCCCAGAGGAGGTGGTTTTAGGGGATTTGAACTCTCCCTCAATTCATTTGAATGGGAAAATATCTTAGAGAAAAAGCTTAATATTTCAAAAACTATAGATAATATTAAAAAGTTGAATGTAAGCAGGCATGTCCTCAAGAAGCTGAACGTTTTGATACTTGAACGGTTTCTGTAGCTCAAAGTATGTAGGACTAGTTAGCTGCCGAAGAATTGAGGGATCAGAAAAAGAGGATTTCAATTCAAAGGCAGCAGCTACAGTGAGCTCTGAGCCCAGACAGCCACACAATACAGAGATTTGCTTCTGCGCATCTCTTGAACTCCTCCTAATAATTCAAAAACCATAACTCCTATTGATAAAATCAGGTAACTACCAGCACCAGGAGACTTTACTGAACACAGACATGTGTTATTTGTGTAGATAAAGTGAAAAATGACCACAGTATGGCAGTTTAAAAACTGGCCTGCTGTGACTGTTGTATGAAGACAGCTAAAATGGAGATGAATGGAGGAGTTGAGGGCTCCTGTTGCTGATCAGAGGCTGTTAGGGTTAGGGTTAGAAGTGAAAGGTGTGAGCAGGAGAGGAGCTGAAGCAGAAAAATTTGAGAAAAAGTTGAAGGGCTGAAAGCCAGAGTGGATGATGTCACTACGGGACATCACCCACTCTAGCCAGCGCAATACACACCCATTATAAACTCAGAAATTGCTAAAAATGAGCATGAAATATAAACTGCTGTAATTCAAAAACTGTACAAGATATCAAAAAGTTGAATGTAAGTTGAATAGCTGAACTTGTTGGGACTTGTTTAAAGTTTAAATGAAGTTTCTAGCACAAAGTATGCTGAAGTAGTTAAAGTTCAAAGAGGCTGAAGTTTTGAAGGAGTTGAACATTCTGTCCATTCATTTGAATGGGAAAAAATTTTCATAAAACTCAGCATTCACACTAATTACACAACAATACACACAACACAATGATACAAAACAACACAACAACACAAAGATACACTACAATACACTGTAACTCAACAACACACAGACACACAGTGATTTACTCTGTGAGTAGAAACAGTAGAAATATTCTCTATTGATCAGTCTGAGGTTTATTTGTGTTCTTCTATCTGACGTTGAACAAACTGATCATGTGACTCAGACTGATCGGATCAATCAGTTCTATTGATCAGAAACATTGATGGGAGAGAGAGAGAGAGAGAGAGAGAGAGAGAGAGAGAGAGAGAGAGAGAGAAGCTCAGTGCATCATGGGAGATCTCCCGGCAGCCTAGGCCTATAGCAGCATAACTAAGGGATGGTTCAAGCCTGAGCCAACCCTAACTATAAGCTTTATCAAAGAGGAAAGTTTGAAGCCGACTCTTAAAGGTACAGAGGGTGTTTCTGCCTCCTGAAACTGGGAGAAGGTTCCACAGTAGAGGAGCCTGATAACTGAAGGCTCTGCCTCCCATTCTACTGTTAGAAACTCTGGGAACCACCAGTAAACCAGCATTCTGGGAGAACAGAGTCCTGGTGGGATTGTAGGGGACTATGAGATCTTTAAGGTAAGATGGAGCCTGACCATTAAGGGCTTTGTATGTGAGGAGGAGGATTTTGAATTCTACTCTGGATTTGACTGGGAGCCAATGTAGAGAGGCTAACACAGGAGAAATATGGTCTCTTTTCCTAGTTCCTGTCAGTAATCGTGCTGCAGCATTTTGAATCAGCTGCAGAGTCTTTAGAGACTTGTTGGGGCAGCCTGATAATAATGAATTACAGTAGTCCAGCCTGGAAGTACTCAGTGAGTCTGCATCACTGTCTACGAGATGATCGAGCTGGGAGGGAGTAGCTTAAATTAAGATGAGGCACTGGACCTAAGTTCGTGGGAATCATTTCCTTGAATTTAACTACTGCATTATCGGAAATATTTCTAGTCAGGATGTTTTTTGCTGATAAAACATAATCCAGCAATATGAAGTCGAAAGTGATTAAGAAGTGGTCTGATAGAACGGGATTCTGTGGGAAGACTGTTACATGTTCAATGTCAATACCATAAGCTAAAACAAGATGGAGAGTGTGACTGAGACAGTGAGTGGGTTTATTTACACACTGAGAGAAGCCAATACAGTCTAGTAAAGAGAAAAAAGCAGAGCTAAGGCTGTCATTGTTGACATCAACATGAATATTGAAGTCGCCTACAATAATAACTTTATCTGTTTTAAGAACCAAACTCGACAGGAACTCTGAAAATTCAGATAAGAAATCAGAGTATGGACCAGGAGGACGGTACACTACAACAAATAGAATTGGGGGCAGATACAGTGTCTGTGGGGTAATGGAAGGGTGACTGCTCTAAAGGAGGCACAGAGAAGCGTGTCAGACTGCAGCTCTGTCTCCTGGCCTGAACTCTGGATTGTCAGGGCTTTGGCTTCCTAATAAACTCTGTCAGATTTCTAGATATGAGAGATGCTCCATCAAAAGTGGGATGAATGCCGTCTCTCCTAACCAGACCAGGTCTCCCCCAGAAACTCTTCCAATGATCTACAAAGCCCACATCGTTTTCTGGACACCACCTCGACAGCCAGTGGTTGAGTGAAGACATGCGGCTATACATGTCCTCACTGGTCAGATTGGGCAGGGGACCAGAGAAAACTACGGTGTCCGACATGGTCTTTGCAAATGTACACACCGAGTCAATATTAACTTTAGTGACCTCCGACTGGCGTAGTCGGGTGTCATTAGCGCCGACGTGAATAACAGTTTTATTGTATCTACGCTTATCCTTAGCCAGCAGCTTTAGATAAGATTCAATGTCGCCCGCTCTGGCCCCGGGAACACATTTAACGATGGTCGCTGGAATCGCTTCTTCACGTTCAACAAAATGGAGTCTCCAATCACCAGAGTTGGCTCCTCAGCGGGTGTGTCGCTGAGCGGGGAGTATCTGTTAGAAACGTGAACTGGGTGGTGGTCGGCAGTGGGCTGCTGCTTACGACTCCGCCTGTCCTTACGAACAGTCACCCAGCCAGCCTGCTTTCTGCTGCTCGGGAACTGCCGGGGGAATGCTAACAGGAGCTATGCTAGGCTGCTCCGCACCGGCTACAGGGTTTAGCTGTTTAGCACTAGCTGCTGAATTAGTTTCCATGGTGCGGAGCCGGGACTCTGATTCACTCTGATTCAGCCTCGCCTCGAGTACAGCAAACAGACTACATTTATTAAACATTATCACTAAACGAGGCAGAGGAGTAACTGAACATCTGACACGCAGAGCAAGAGAAGGCAGGAGAGGGAGAAGGAGAGCGAGAGGCCATGGCTGAGAGTTTAGCTAAATCAGCAGCAGAAGATAGAATCGATAAAGTACCAGACAGGAAGTGGAGAAAGTTGGTGATTTATTCTACTGTTACTGTGAATGTGCAGATTAAACTGGTGATAGAGTCACAGATGTAATGTCGGTAAAGAGAAAGTATCTAGTCTGAGACAGGTAGACAAGAAACACCGGTAACCAGAAGTGACGGAACACGCTAACCACAGCACGTCACCACGGTAACAGTCATCATAGATCAATAAATCAGAGTTTACCTTCTGCTGGAGACAGGAAGTATCGTTATTTCAGACTGACAGAATCTCAGGTCGTAACTGATAATCAATACTCTGTGTGTGTGTGTGTGTGTGTGCGCGTGTGCGTGTGCGCCTCAGGTGGAGCAGTTCTGGAGGTTCTACAGTCACCTGATCAGACCAGGTGACCTCAGTGGACACAGCGACTTCCACCTGTTCAAGGAGGGAATCAAACCCATGTGGGAGGTAACACACCTGTCTGTCTCCTCACCTGTCTGACTCCTCACCTGTCTGCTCACCTGTCTGTCTGTCTGCTCACCTGTCTGACTCCTCACCTGTCTGTCTGTCTGCTCACCTGTCTGTCTGTCTGTCTGTGTCCTCACCTGTCTGTCTGTCTGTTCACCTGTCTGTCTGTCTGCTCATCTGTCTGACTGTTCACCTGTCTGTCTATCTGCCCCCCCCCTCAGGATGAGTGTAACCGTGGGGGGGGGAAGTGGATCATCCGTCTGCGTAAAGGTCTGGCGAGTCGTTTCTGGGAGAACATGATCCTGGCCATGGTGGGGGAGCAGTTCATGGTGGGGGAGGAGATCTGTGGAGCCGTGGTCTCTGTCCGCTTCCAGGTAACAATACTACTACTACTGTAGTACTACTGCAGTACTACTGATACCACAGAGAATCCTTCCTGGTCTGATGAAGACCTGATCCAGTTCAGATCAGTCAGACCTGATCCAGTCCAGGGCTCAGTGATGTCAGTGACAGAGCTGTGATCAGTTCATTGACTCTGATCTGGGAATCAGACCCTGATTCAGTCCCTGATCCAGTCTGTTATTGTTCTGTTTGATCACTGAAGAACTGGTTAAACAGAGACCTGATCGTCTGTGATCAATGAGCTGAACTGGATCAATAAACTCTGATCAATAACTGATAGACTGTCGATCAGATCAATGAAACATCACAGAGGAACCTGGAGATTAACACACCTGTATACCTGTCTGTCTCTCTCTGACCTGTCTCTCTCTCTCCACCTGTCTGTCTCTCCACCTGTCTCCCTGTAGGAGGACATCCTGTCGATCTGGAACAGGACGTCCAACGATCAGACGACGACGTCCAGGATCAGAGACACTCTGAGACGAGTCCTGAACCTCCCGTCCAACACCATCATGGAGTACAAGACCCACAACGACAGCCTCAGGTACTACTACTACTACTACTACTACTACTGCAGTACTACTGCAGTACTACTGCAGTACTACTGTACTCACCATCATGGACTCAGACTCAGGCCCAGGACCAGGTTTAGACTCAGACTCAGACTCAGACTCAGGACCAGGACCAGGACTCTGACTCCGCCTCCGCCTCAGACTCAGACTCAGACTCAGACTCAGGACCAGGACCAGGACTCTGACTCCGCCTCAGACTCAGACTCAGACTCAGACTCAGGACCAGGACCAGGACCAGAACAAGGACAAGGACCAGGACCAGGACTCAGACTCAGGACCAGGACCAGGACCAGGCCTCAGACTCAGACTCAGGACCAGGACCAGGACTCAGACTCTGACTCCGACTCCGACTCAGGACCAGAACAAGGACAAGGACCAGGACCAGGACCAGGACCAGGACCAGGACTCAGACTCAGGACCAGGACCAGGACCAGGCCTCAGACTCAGACTCAGACTCAGACTCAGACTCAGGACCAGGACTCAGACTCAGACTCAGACTCAGACTCAGGACCAGGACTCAGACTCAGACTCAGACTCAGGACCAGGACCAGACTCAGACTCTGAACAAGGACAAGGACCAGAACCAGGACCAGGTTTAGACTCAGACTCAGACTCAGGACCAGGACTCAGACTCAGACTCAGACTCAGACTCAGACTCAGACTCAGGACCAGGACCACGACCAGGACCCTGACCTTGTCTCTCTGTGTTTCAGGGACAACTCGAGCTTCAGAAACACAAAGATTTCTCTGTGACGTCCTCTGACCAATCAGGACACAGATCACCGTCACTCTGCTCTCTCATTGGCCGGTCGAGGAGTGTGTGTGTGTGTGTGTGTGTGTGTGTGTGTGTGTGTGTGTGTTTTCAGTGTGGACCAATAAACTGACTGAACTGAACTGAAACTGTCTCACTGTTTTTAATCTGGAGTCTCTCTGACTGTCTGTCTGGCTGACTGTCTGTGGTGGCTGCTCATAGATTTAACATGATGTCACATGACCTGTGATGATGTCACATGACCTCATTCTCCTGTGCAGGATGTTCTGAGTGTGGTGTCAGGTCAGTGCTGCAGAGCCAGGCACTGCTCCTCATACTGATCTATCACAGAACCAGACCCTGTTCCAGGCCCTGTTCCAGGTCCTGTTCCAGGCTGTTCCAGGTCAGTGCTGCTGAGCCAGGCACTGCTCCTCATACTGATCTATCACAGACCCAGGCCCTGTTCCAGGTCCCGTTCCAGACCCTGTTCCACACTGTTCCAGACCCTGTTCCAGGGCCTGTTCCAGGCAACTCCAGGCCCTGCTCTAGACCTTTCCAGGTCCTGTTCCAGGCTGTTCCAGGTCAGTGCAGTGCAGGTCTAATCCTCCTCTATTCCTGGCTTCAGACCAGCTGGGACCTGTGATCTCTGAGGATGGACCTAATCCAGATCAGGATTAACAGGTCAGCCTGATCCAGCACAGGATGTAGACCTGTAACAATGTAGACCTGTAACAACGTAGACCTGTAACAACACAGACCTGTACCACTGTAGAACCTCACAGTGTAGATCCGTCCTCAAAGACTAAACTGTGAATCTGACGCTGTTCAGACCTGAACCACAGCTGGACCAGAACCAGACCAGACCAGGACAGACCAGGTTATTCTGACCTGACTGATCCAATAGAGACTTCACTTATTGATCCACAGCAGTGTGTGTGTGTGTGTGTGTGTGTGTGTGTGTGTGTGTGTGTGTGAGGTTTACATCAGTAGAAACAGTAGAAACAGAAACTTCTCCTGCAGTGAATCTGAGTAAATTATTTTCTGTGTTTTTGAATGAAGTTTGGTCTGAAAGTGATTAAATCAAACTCCAGACATGTTATTGATCAGTTATTGATTATTGGTTTGTGTTATTTCACTCCTCTCTTCACCTCCTCCTCCTCTCTCAGAGGTCGATGATGTCATCAATCAGGAAGTAACGTTTAGTTTAATGAACTCGGATTTAGCAGGTAACACACACAGGAAGTCATCCTCTCATTACAGACTCTGAAGCCAAAGTTTTTCCTGAACCTCAAACAAGATTAAACTAACCCCCCCCCCCCCCCCCCCCCACACACACACACACACACACACACTGAGTGTGTATGTCTCACTCTCTCTCCCTCGTTCGACCTGACATCAGCACTTTCTCTCCGTTCGTCAGGTTCAGGATTTTCTTCTTGTTTCGACTGAAGCTGAAGTTTTTTCTTCGACAGATGAATCTTTGAGTCAAAGGTAAACACTGTGTGTGTGTGTGTGTGTGTGTGTGTGTGTGTGTGTTACAGTTTATTTCCTGATCAATGTCAGACTGTTTCTGTGTGTGAAGATGCATCAGAGTAAAGTAGAACTCAGTAGAAACCACAGTGGTTCAGGTCTGAGGGTGAATCAGTTTTAATGATCTCAGATCAGGTCCAGGATCAAACAGGAACCTCAGACTGAGCTGCTGCAGTCACACTAATCAATCAGTTTGATCAGTTTGTGGTTTTAAACAGATCAATCCTGATGATCAGATCAAACCTTTGAACACTCATCACCTCTAATCAGCTGATCGACTTTTTAATCAAACTGTGACACTGCTGTGATGTCATCGACACATCATAAAGGGTTAAAAACGAACCAATCAGACATCTCATCAACAACAGGCTGACAGCCTCAGTTAATGTTCAGGTTTTCATGTGAGTCAGGATTTTGTTCACAGCTTAACTGTTAGCTATTAGCTCTGTTAGCTGTGTTAGCTCTGTTAGCTGTTAGCTCTGTTACTGTTAACTCTGTTAGCTCTGTTTAGCGTTAACTCTATTAGCTGTTAGCTCTGTTAGCTATTAGCTCTGTTAGCTCTGTTACTGTTAACTCTGTTAGTGCTGTTAGCTGTTAGCTCTGTAAACTCTATTAGCTCTGTTTAGCGTTAACTCTGTTGGCTGTTAACTCTGGAGCTGTTAACTCTGTTAGCTCTTAGCTCTGTTAGCTGTTAGCTCTGTTAGTTCTCAGGTGTGTTCAACAGTGATGTCAGCATCAGGTGTGAATACTTACCTGTGTTACGGGGACATGTTTCACACAGCACTGAGGTGTTCAACTACAATACAAGTTATTTTGTGTAGTTATAATTAACCAACGTTCCCTAAACGTCTCACCTGCTGGTTGTCAGGTTAACGAGGCAGCTGCACCGAAAAACACAGGTGTTCACTCATTTACTGCAGCAGCTCAGGTGTTAGAGAGAGGAAACAAGGTGCTCTAATGTAAAGTTTGGTGATTTTATTGACCTGCAGCTCAGGTAGAAGCCAGGTAAAGCCCAGGTGGAGCAGATATGTTTCAGTAGTTTGCTGCTGATGGATCCACTGGTCACATGATGCAGTCATGTCCATAACCCACACAGGTGTACGTCATCATTTACACGTCCACCCTCAGGTCAGGTGTGTTGAGGTGTTAGCGGGCCTGGGCCCTGCCTCCACCTGCTAACTGACACCCGACCCTGATACCTGTCCCTGCAGGTAGCGGCTCCATGTAACCTGTTCAAGCTGAACCTGGCTGGGCCCCATGGGTGAAAATCCAGCTACCAGACACTCAGGGGCGAGCTCCCCTCCCAGGTCTGGCTCCAGGATGGTGGTTCAGGTTCAGGGAAAGATCCTGGTCTGATTTAATACAAAGGTTCAGACACAACCTGTTTATTTACACTCAACCAGAACTAAAGAGGGTTAGTCTGAACCACAGACTGAGTCCAGACATGAACCTGGTCTCTGGAGGTGAACCTGGTCTCTGGTTGTCCTGGGCTGTATCATTGCACAACGAATAAACTTCTGCTTTCATCAGATCCTGGTTTTATGAACCTGTGTAAATCAGGAAACCTGGAAACACCTGTTGAGGTAACTCACCTGTGTTCAGGTGAACACACAGTTTAAAGTGAGTTTAATGTGGAACATCGTCACCCTGTCAGCTGGATTAATCCCAGAATGCATTTCACAGCAGCAGTGATGATCAGCTGATTCTGAGTCACAGACTGTTTTTTATAACGTTTTTTATTCCCCGCTGACGTTTCAGAGGAGTGAGAGCTTTTAGTCAGTGTCCATGGTCTTCCTCCTGTGTGATGACTGTGGATCTAATATTTAAACATCATAAACTCTTTACACTGAGAGTGTCGACAAACCAGCTGGATGACATCATCAGACAGATGTGTGATGTCACCAGGTGAGGGTGGTGTCCAGGTAGATGTTGGCTCTCAGAGTGCTGATGATGTTCTCTCTCTCTCAGCTTGTGTTAAGAGCGTTAGCATTGTTGCTATACTTAGCGTTCTTAGCGCTCTTTAGCATTAGCTAATGGTGTCAGTCAGCATTAACATGAAGCCTTAGAGGTCAAAGGTCACAGCAGTCAGCTCGGTTCAATCTGTGAGAAGGAGTCAGAGTCAGAGACTGAATTTCCCTTAGGGGATGAATAAAGTCATCTATCTATCTTATTAGTCCCACAATGGGGGAATTTACATTGTTGCAGCAGCATAAGTGATTGAAAAGATGAAAAAGACATAAATACGAGTAAAGACAAGATAGTGCTATAAAAAAAATATACACATAAGAACAGTATAAACATGACAATGTAATAAAAAATATTAACAGAAGAGTAATATACACAGGAGTTTATACACAGAGACAGAAAATTAACTAAATACAGATATTGCACATTTTGAAATGGTATTATACACAGTGAGTGACTGATAGCAGCTGTTTGGATTAATTAAAGTGCAGAACCTAGTGAAAATGTCCATGTGAGTCTGTGGTGAACTAGGAGCAGAGCTGGTTGTAGAGTCTGACAGCAGCAGGAAGGAAGGACCTGCGATACCTCTCCTTCACACACTTTAGGTGAAGCAGCCTATCACTGAAGGAGCTGCTCAGTGCTGTCACACTGTCCTGCATGGGGTGGAGCTCATTGTCCATCAGGGTCCTCCTCTCACCCCCCACCTCCACTGGGTCAAGAGGGCCCCCCAGGACAGAGCTGGCTTTCTTGATCAGCTTGTCCAGTCTCTTCCTGTCTGCTGTCGAGATGCTGCTGGTTGGAAGTCTGCAGTGTAGAGGGCGCAGGAGCCAGGACCGTTCCCTGTGGGGCCCCCGTGCTGCAGACCACCATGTCAGATGTGCAGCCTCGTGTCCTCACATACTGCGGTCGGTTGGTGAGGTAATCCAGTATCCAGAGTGTGAGATGCTGGTCCACCCCCATGTGTTCCAGCTTGTCCCTCAGGAACATGGGCTGTATGGTGTTGAAAGGACTCTCCCCAACTTCAACCTTTTGTTGAAGAGGTGCTTCATGATCTCACTCAGCTGGTCTGCGCAGGACTTCAGGAGCCTGGAGCTGATGCCGTCTGGACCCGTGGCCAAACAGATTCAGATCATTCACCCACTCCTAAGTCTCCACAGTCTGGCGGTCTGGTTTCCTGTGTCTGAGATGGTTTTCAGGCCTCTCCAGACTCCACTGATATCATTCTGCTGCAGCTGGTCCTCCATCTTCCTCCTGTAGCCTTTTCTCCTTGAGGAGAGCCTTTCTGTCAGGATTAATCCAGGGTTTGTTGTTTGAGAAACACCGTACAGTCCTGGTGGGTACAGTGTTCTCCACACAGAAGTTAATGTAGTCTGTTATGCAGTCTGTTAGACTGTCGATGTCCTCCCCATGAGAGTCACTGAGCTCAGTCCACACTGTCTCAGAACAGTCCTTCAGAGCCTCTTCAATCTCAGTGGACCATCTTTTTTGTGTGTATAACATACAGGGAAACTACTGTAACATACAGGTAATATAATATAATATACAGGTCAACTAATATTCAGTCAATCTGTAATCTAATCTACACATAAATCTGTGACGTCAGATCTACAGATGTTTAAATTAAGATCCAAATATTTTCTGTGATTAAAACTTTCAGTCACAGAAAAACCTAAAATATAAAACTGATTATTGATAATTGATTTCTACTGTCTCTGTTGTGTTTTGTTCCTCAGGTCGTCAGGATGCAGATCCTCCAGTTGCTGCTGTTGCTCTGTCTGTGGTTCTTATGTGTGACAGATGTTTGGTCTGCGACCTTCAAACTGGCTCTGATTGGTCCGTGGTCATGTGACCCCATGTTCTCCCGGGCGATGCCAACGGCAGCAGCCAACCTGGCGTTGTCACGGTTACGGAGCGACGGCAGTCTGAGCAGAGGATATTGGTACGATGTGAAACTCCTGGACGAGGACTGCTCCGTCTCCAAAGGTTTGTTAGGTCCTTAACTAACGATCGGAGTCCTAACCCTGACCGAACTAATCCACATAAAAACTGAAGACTTTAAATCAAACCTCCATGACAACAGATCCTCACCTTAACCCTGGACGAGGACTAACTAATGATCAGAGTCATCCCTGACCCTGACCGACCTGATCCACATAAAGACTGAAGACTTTAAGTGTCAGTGATTTTACAGTTAAAATACTTTGACTTTATTAAACCTCCATGACAGAGTTCATTCATTAAAGACTTGTTTAAAGAGACAAGTTGAAGTTATTTTATTTAATCAGCTGAATTCATTTTACATTTACTTTCACAGAATTTTTATTTTTTACATTTCTGACTGATTCTCCATTTAATTCACACTCTGACTTCTTCTCTGGCTTTATTCAGACTCTGACTTCTTCTCTGGTTTTATTCAGACTGACTTCTTCTCTGGTTTAATGCGGACTCTGACTTCTTCTCTGGTTTTATCTCAGCTCTGACAGAACTTGGGGAGATGGAGGGTTATGGCCACGCCTACATCGGACCCTTTAACCCCGCCCTCTGTCACGCCGCCTCCTTACTGACTCAGCACTGGGAGGCGGGACTCGCCTCTCCGGGCTGTCTGGACTCTGATTGGGCGAACCTGCCGCCCATCACTCCTCCCAGCAGAGTCCTGTTCACCGTGCTCAGGTTCTTCCGCTGGGCGCATGTCGGCATCATCTCAGGTGAGGAAGTGATGTCATTACAGGGGCAAGAGGCTGTTTCAGGCCTTAAGTGTTTATTTCTCTGTTTCTCTGTTTAGTTTTTATTAAAGATCCACTTGAAGCTCGTTACCTCTGGGTTTATTTCTTTGATCTAAATGTTGTAAAGATTCAACAAACCTCAGGTTTTTCAGAGGTTTGTTTAAAAAAAGGTTTGTTAAAAAAATACTTAATGATAAAAACAGAAAACAAAGGCCAGAGACTCAGACTACATTCAGTATTCACTGTAGTACTCACAGTAGTACTCATTGTAGTATTCACATGTAGTATTCACTGTGGTACTCACAGTAGTACTCACTGTACTCACTGTAGTATTCACTGTAGTATTCACATGTAGTATTCACTGTTGTATTCACATGTAGTATTCACTGTAGTATTCATTGTACCCAGTTAAAATCTGATCGATTACACTTTTGGACTCTGTCCTCTCATAATAATCTCTGTCCTTCCTCTTCTTCTTCCTCCTCCTCTTCCTCTCCATCACCAGCTCCGTCCAACCTATGGGAGAGCACTGGACAGGAAGTGGCCTCGGTGCTGCGGTCTTTGGGCCTGCCGATTGGTCCGGTGGTTACCATGGAAACAAAAAACAATGGTGGAGCTCGGGAGGCACTGAGAACGATCAAAGACGGCGATAAGGTCAAAGGTCAGAGCTGAGAGAAATGAAGTTTAACTATGACAAAGACCCCGAGGTCACCAGACTTAATCCACATCAGTTCTACATCATCTGATTAACTGATAATTAATCAGGTTTTCCAGCCTCCATCTTGTTCTGGTTTTAACTCCTGAACTGTTTTAGTTTATTAGTGTGAATGCTCAGCATTCACACTATTGCTCTTCTAATCTTTATTATTAGTTCTATTGTTTATTAGTTGTATTGTTCTTCAAATCTTTCAAATTTGTTCTTCAAATCAGCTTTTCTTTTCAAATCTTTATTAGTGTGAATGCTGATATAATAAAGATTAGAAGAACAATAGTGTGAATGCTCAGCATAATAAAGATTAGAAGAACAATAGAAGAACAATAGTGTGAATGCTCAGCATTCACACTATTGTTCTTCTAATTAGTGTGATGCTGAACATCATCCACTCTGGCTTTTAGCCCTTCAACTTTTTCTCAAATTTTTGTGCTTCAACTCTTCTCCTGTCCACACCTTTCACTTCTCACACACAATTTATACCTCAAATTGTAGATCATTTTGTGCTCTGTCACACAGTGTGACTCCCTAAGCCATAGGATTTACGGTTTTTGAGGTAGCTCCTCTTGATCACCAAGAGGAGCCCTCAACTGCCCCATTCATCTCCATTTTAGCTGTCCTCAGACAAAACCCAAACCAGGCCAGTTTTTAAACTGCCATACTGTAGTCATTTTTCACTTTATCTACACAAATGACACATGTCTGTGTTCAGTAAAGTCTCCCACTGCTGGTAGTCACCAGATTTTATCGATAGGACTTACAGTTTTTGAATTATTAGGAGGACTTCAAGAGGTGCGCAGAGCAAAATCTGACTCTGTAGAGGCTGAGACCTTGATGTTGCTATGGCAACCTGTGAGTACAGTTGGACACAAACAGGTGACTGTGATCAGCTGATCTCTGATGTCTGTGCTGTTTATCAAACTCTTGACTTACTTTTCTGTCAATACAAGATACATGGGTTCCTCTTACTCACAGATCAGTAATTGATGAGGTGAATTATCTTTAAACAGTGTTTAAGACTTCACATCTCTTTCTCTCCATTTTAACTGAGTCAAACCCTCAGCAGCTGATTTTACCTTTCAACTGTTTCTACCTCTTTTCCATTTTAACTTCCAACTTTTGATTCTGCATTTAGCTGTTTTTCCTTTCTGCTTCCAGCCCTGTTTGGGTTGTAACTACTCCTGCATACTTTCTGCTACAGAAACCATTCAACTATCAAAAGATTTAAACTTTTTTACATTTGTGCTGATTCAACTTTCTTCAACTCTTTATGCTTTTTAAAATGTTCAACTTTGTCTGCACTTTTGCTATTCAAATGAATGCTTCAGCTGTTGGTTTTAACTTTCAGCTTCTTGCATTGACCCTTTCTCTCTGCTAATTTCAGCCATTTTAAACTTCAGAAATTACTTTTGCCTTTAAAATTTTACATTTTTCTTCTGCAGTTCAACAATTTCAGCCTTTCAACTCTTTCTTCTTCATTTCAACAATAATTTCAGCCATTTTCAGCATTGCTTCAGCGATCCATTCAGCTCTCAGCATTCACACGCATTTTCCACAGGAAATGCATTTTCTAGTTAGTGTGAATGCTGAGCATTCACACTATTGTTCTTCTAATCTTTATTAAACTTATTATTATTCTTCCGTACGTTTTTCGGCATCTAACTACTCCCACATACTTTTTGCTATTAAAACCATTCAACCACCAAAATGTTCATCTCATTCAGGACATTATTGCTTACATTCAACTTTTTTATACTATTTATAATTTTTAAAATATTCAACGTTTTATGAAATTTTTTTCCCATTAAAATTAATGGACGGAATGTTCAACTCCTTCAAAACTTCAGCCTCTTTGAACTTTAACTACTTCAGCATACTTTGTGCTAGAAACTTCATTTAAACTTTAAACAAGTCCCAACAAGTTCAGCTATTCAACTTACATTCAACTTTTTGATATCTTGTACAGTTTTTGAATTACAGCAGTTTATATTTCATGCTCATTTCATGAGATTTTCTGAGTTTATAATGGGTGTGTATTGCGCTGGCTAGAGTGGGTGATGTCCCGTAGTGACATCATCCACTCTGGCTTTCAGCCCTTCAACTTTTTCTCAAAATTTTCTGCTTCAACTCCTCTCCTGCTCACACCTTTCACTTCTCACACACAATTTATACCTCAAATTGTAGATAATTTTGTGCTCTTTCACACAGTGTGACTCCATAAGCCATAGGATTTACGGTTTTTGAGGTAGCAGCCTCTGATCAGCAACAGGAGCCCTCAGCTCCTCCATTCATCTCCATTTTAGCTGTCTTCATACAACAGCCACAGCAGGCCAGTTTTTAAACTGCCATACTGTGGTCATTTTTCACTTTATCTACACAAATAACACATGTCTGTGTTCAGTAAAGTCTCCTGACACTGGCAATCACCAGATTTCATCCATAGGACTTACAGTTTTTGAATTAATAGGGAGAGTTTGAGAGGTACGCAGAAGCAAATCTCTGTATTGTGTGGCTGTCTGGGCTCAGAGCTCACTGTAGCTGCTGCCTTTGATCTCTGTGCTGTTTACAAACACAGTCAGACACACACACACACACACACACATACACACACACACACACACTAATGATACCTAATTCTTTCCATTTTACCTGTTAGGAAGTTCAGACATTCCACGTTCATATTTCATCGTCCAGCTTTGGCTGTGTGTTATTTGCCTTTAAGCTGATTCCTCAACATGTTTGTGCTCTCTGCTTTTCTATCTAATGCACTTAAGCTTCCATCTCCAGTTTTACATTTTGACTTCCCACTTTTTATTCTGCATTTAGCTGTTTTTTCCTTTCTGCTTCCAGCCCTGTTTGGGTTGTAACTACTCCTGCATACTTTCTGCTACAGAAACCATTCAACTATCAAAAGGTTTAAACCTTTTGACATTTATGCTGATTCAACTTTCTTCAACTCTTTATGCTTTTTAAAATTTCAACTTTGTCTGCACTTGCTATTCAAACAAATGCTTCAGCTGTTGGTTTTAACTTTAATCTTCTGCATCTACCCTTTGTCTCTGATAATTTCAGGCATTTTAAACTTCAGCAATTACTTTTGACTTTCAAATTTTAACTTTTTCTTCTTCATTTCAACAGTTTCAGCCTTTCAACTTTTTCTTCTGCATTTCAACCATAATTTCAGCCATTTTCAGCATTGCTTCAGCGATTCATTCAGCTCTCAGCATTCACACATATTTTCCACAGGAAATGCATTTTCTAGTTTGTATGTTGTGTTTTGTTCAAATGCTTCAGTATTTATATAGTATAGATTCTATGTATCAGTGATAAACAGACAAACCTTGGTAAAGTTGTGTTGTTCCATCAGAAGAGAAGTGCAAGGCTGCAGCCAGTCAATCAGCCAATCAATCATCAATACATCGATAGTTATTTCCTCTAATGATCTATTGATTGGTTTTGTAAACAAAGTAATGTAAAACATGTCTTTATTATTCCCTGAAGCAAAGATGAACATGTTCTGATGACTCGCTCTGTCTCTGTTGAGTTTTTTTTTTAATTAATAATTGATTATCAGATTTATCACCAATTAATTTCCTGTCAATCAGTAATATGGCATTTAACACAGTGTTGTTAATGATCTGATTTTGACTCGTCTGAAGCTTCAGTTCATCGACAGATTCACAGTAAAACCTGTTTCTATTTTTTCTGTTTTAGTCGTCATCATGTGTATGAGCTCCGTTCTGATTGGTGGAGAGGATCAGAGAGAGCTCCTATTGGCTGCTCTGGAGATGGGGATGGTTTCTGATGGTTACATCTTTATACCGTACGATGCCCTGCTGTACGCCATGCCGTATCAGGTAACTGATCGATCAATAACTCATCAGGCTAACATCAAACTGATCGATCAATGACTGATCAGTTTAACATCACACTGATTGATCATGAACTGATCAGTTTAAGAACAAACTGATCGACCAATGACTGATCAGTTTAACATCACACTGATTGATCATAAACTGATCAGTTTAACATCAAACTGATCGATCAATGACTCCTGACATTTGATCTGCTGAATGAGTTTTTCTTTAGCTGCAGTTCCAGCTGTGACCTGAGGAGGCGCTGCAGCTTTATCCTGTTTTTCATAAAGGTTTCAAACTGAGCTCTGATTGGCTTCCTGGTTCTCTCTTCTGTCAAATCAGGACGCAGTGTTTCCTCAGCTGACCAACAGCACGCAGCTTCGTCACGCCTACAGCTCCGTCCTGACCGTTACCATGGCGTCCGACCAGAGTTTCTACGAAGCTTTTCGTCAGGCTCAGATGAGCCGAGAGATCCGGTCTGCGGTCTCCGCCATGGAGGTAGATACACAACACAAACACAAGTAATACACAAGTAAGAAGGTTGGTGGTTCGATTCCCGGCTCCTCCAGTCCACGTGCCGAAGTATCCTTGGGCAAGATACTGACCCCAAATTGCCTCCGATGTGTGACATTGATGTGTTAATGTGTGTGTCTGTACTAGAAAGCTATAGAACAAGTGCTGTATGAATGTTTGTGTGAATGGGGTGAATGTGATCTGTAGTGTGAAGCAGTTTGAGTGGTTGAAAAGACTAGGAAAGCGCTATATAAGTACGGTCCATTTACAAATACACAACTAATACACAACAAATACTACAGTGGCCCTGAAGGTCAACGCACAACAACTCACAATTCACAACATTTCAGAAAAAGGAAAGAGGGACAACAGCTCTTCTTTGTGACTGGACAGAATCCGTGTCAGTTCAGAGTTTATCCAGTGATGTGTTCATGGTCGGTGGGAGATAGAATTAATCATAAGGATCGACAGAGTGATCATAGAGAGAAAAAATAGGCCACTGTTTCTACTGTGCTCCTACGTTTTGATTAAGTTCTGCTCATGCTTCTGGTGTAATGGTTTTCTGTATAAACTTATATTAACTCCAGGTGATGGTGCGTTCAGGTGACTCTGTACTGATGGTGCGTTCAGGTGACTCTGTACTGATGGTGCGTTCAGGTGACTCTGTAGTGATGGTGCATTCAGGTGACTCTGTAGTGATGGTGCGTTCAGGTGAATCTGTAGTGATGGTGCGTTCAGGTGAATCTGTAGTGATGGGGCGTTCAGGTGAACTCTGATGGTGTGTTCAGGTGACTCTGTAGTGATGGTGTGTTCAGGTGACTCTGTAAAGATGGTGCGTTTAGGTGACTCTGTAAAGATGGTGCGTTCAGGTGACCTCTGATGTGTCGAGGAGACAGTATAAAACCACCAGGTGATGTTTTTCCCTGACCTTTATCTGCAGGTGTCTCCAGTCTTTGGCACCATTTTTAACATGGTGTACTTCGTTGCTAAGGCAGTGGAGGAGCGTCGTCAGGCAGGGGGCGGGCACTGGGTGACGGGGAACCGGCTCGTCCAATCAGATGGAGGCTTTGATTTCCAGGGATTCAATCAGGTCAGAAACATTTTAATATTTCAGTAAAAAGAAATGTAGATAAACTCTGAACTCGGTTACATCATCAGTCACATGATGAACCACCTGGCACCTGACGTTTCTTTCACCTGTTTTTTTTTTTCCTCAGGTGTTGTACGGAGGTAGAGAGGGGCGTGGCCTTCAGGCCAGGTACGTGGTGTTGAACAGTGATGGTGACCGACTCGTCCCGACTCACTCGCTCGCTCCGACGCACACGGACGGGACGGTCGGAGGTCTGAGGCCGCTGAGCCGCTCCTTCATCTTCCCCGGAGGAAAACCCCCCACAGACAGCTTCTGTTGGTTCAGTCCAGAGGAGACCTGCAGCGGGGGTGAGTTTACTGACCTGCAGCACCGTGGGAATTCTCTGTTTCTGTCCAACATGTGATGAAGGTGTGAGGTCTGTAGGGCGCCCCCTGGTGTCCATCACGTTCATAACGTCATAGTTTTTTATCTGCAGGTGTCGACACAGTCACCGTGTTCTTCATCTTCC
Organism: Lates calcarifer; assembly: GCF_001640805.2. Taxonomy (NCBI): domain Eukaryota; kingdom Metazoa; phylum Chordata; class Actinopteri; family Centropomidae; genus Lates; species Lates calcarifer. Next base: position 134,064 of record NW_026118166.1, read on the forward strand.
TCCTGCTCTGCTCTCTGATTGGAGCATTTTCCTACTGGATCAGGTCAACACACACACACACACACACATACACACACTAACACACACACTGACACTCTAACACACACACACACACACACACAAACTAATACTGACACAGTAACACACACGCACACACACACACTCACTGACACACTAACACACACACACTCACTGGCACTCTAACACACACACACACACACACTAACACTGACACACACACTCTTTCTGCTGATCATTTTCTGGTCAAACTAGTCATAATAATAATAATAATAATAATAATAATAATAACAATAAAACTAATAATGTGTGAACAGGAAGTACAAAAGAGCAGCAAACGTCACCAAACTGATCCTGACTCTGGACGACATCGTCTTCATTGACACTCAAGTCAGCAGGAAGGTGAGAAACTGTGACATCACACAGGTAACACTGAGTTACCATTTTCTGGTGATGATGATGATGTTTCTATAGAAACTGAACGACGAGTCGATCATGAGGAGTCTCCTGGAAATTAAAACTCCGTTTCGCTCGATCGCTCGAAGTTACATCCTGACGACACCTGAAAGCTCCAACATAGGAATACTGGAGGTACACCTGTACTACCTGTACTACGTGTACTACCTTTACTACCTGTACCTGACTGTCTGTGTGACACACTGTCGCTCTGATTGGTTGTGTTGTTACCAGGGCGACTGGGTTTGGCTGAAGAAGATTCCTGTTGGAAAGACGATGACGGCCGTGAATCCAAACACCCAGAGTCTGTTCAGCCAGGTACCAAGAACAGTAGATACTCAGTAGATACACAGTAGATACACAGAAGATACATTAGATACGCAGTAGATACAGTAGATACAGTAGTAAACAGATAATTGAACAGTTACCTCCTGATAGTTTCCAGGTGAACACATCATCTTCTGTCGTCCAGTTGATTCATCGTGGTTGAATTTTATATTTTATATTATTTTATATTTTATATTTAATCATGGATTCAGATGTTGACAGGTTTCAGATTCAGAGTTTCAGATCTGTACTTTCTCTGGTCCAGCTGCGGGAGATGAGACATGAAAACCTGAACCTGTACCTGGGTCTGTTCCTGGACTCTGGGATCTTTGCTCTGGTGGTTGAACACTGTCCTCGAGGAAGTCTGTCCGACCTTCTGTCCGACAGCAACATGAGGCTGGACTGGATGTTCAAGTCCTCCTTACTCATGGACCTCATCAAGGTACCGATACTACTAGTACTGCTACTAGTGCTAATACTACTACTACTACAACTACCATTACTATTACTAATCCTACTAATCTACGTCTACCACTAGTTAACTGGTAAAGTCAAAAGAGGTTTCAAAGTTACTGAGAGTTTTGATCAGTGAACTAGTGCAGGAAATTATGGGTCACTAATTAACTAGTGAGGTGAACAAGCTGTCACTAGTTTACACGTCAGAGATTTTGTGGTTTACTGAATAACCAGTAAGACTTTGGGTCGTATCAGTTCGGTCCAGTCGTCCACTGCTGCATCAAACAGCTGAGTAGTTTGGGTTTTGGTGCGTCAGTGGTCAGACTCTGTTCAAAGAAGGTGAATGACTGAGTCCAAACGTCCAACTAGTTTCAACAAAAAACAAACTACTGAAGCAAAGTGACGTCTGACATCAGAGACATCATAAAATGGCTTTTTTACAACTGACTAACAACTAACCATAACTATTACTATTACTACTACTATTACTCAGGGGAGGGGGGACTTTCTGAGTGTTGTGGTCTCTGGACTCTGGTCTCTCTGATCCTTTAATCTCTGAACCAACTTCCTGTCCCACTTTCAAAGTAAAAGTCTGAAGATGACTGAGCGTCAGTCATTAAACACATCACAGCTTTAGTTAATGAGACGTTTATTTAATCACACACTGAACCTTCAGGCTGCTGAGACTCAGCTCTTTCTGTTCTCTGAGCTTTTTAAACTGTTAGATGATAATAAACACTGTGTCTGTGTGTGTGTGTGTGTGTGTGTGTGTGTGTGTGTTTCAGGGGATGAAGTATCTTCATCTACGAGGTTTGAGTCACGGTCGACTGAAGTCGACAAACTGTTTAGTCGACGGACGTTTTGTTTTGAAAATCACTGACTATGGCCTTCCCATGATCCTTCACTCTCAGAGCCTCAGTCTTCCTGACGACCCACAAGGTGAAAACAGGAAACATACATTAAATATACATGTAAAGATTTTACTAAGATATAAACATTACATGTAAATATTAAATATAGATTAAATTTAAATGTGAATTCAATCTAAATATTTAAAGAGTTCAGAGTGTTTCTGTCTCCACCTGTCTCTCTCTCTCCACCCGTCTCTCTCTCTCTCCACCTCTCTCTCTGTCTCCACTTGACTCTCTCTCCACCTGTCTCTCTCTCAGAGCTGCTGTGGACGGCTCCAGAGCTCTTGAGGAATCCGGTTCGTGGAGGTTCGTTTGCTGGAGACGTTTTCAGTTTCTCCATCATCATACAGGAAGTGATCTCACGGACGCTGCCGTACGCCATGATGGACATGCCGGCACACGGTGAGACAGGACGTCTGTCTGTCTGATCCTCTGACTGTCTGTCTGTCTGACACCTGTCTGTCTGTCAGAGATCGTGGAGCGTCTGAAGCAGCCCCCTCCTCTCTACCTGTCTGTCTGTCCACCTGTCTCTCTCTCCACTTGCTGTCTGTCTGTCTGACCACCTGTCTCTCTCTCCACCTGTCTGTCTGTCTGTCAGAGATTGTGGAGCGTCTGAAGCAGCCCCCTCCTCTCTACCTGTCTGTCTGACCACCCGTCTCTCTCTCTGTCAGAGATCGTGGAGCGTCTGAAGCAGCCCCCTCCTCTCTGCAGACCGGTTGTGTCGGTGGACGAGGCTCCGGCCGAGTGTCTCAGTCTGATGAACGAGTGTTGGAACGAGGACCCGAGTAAAAGGCCGAGTTTTGACGACGTGTTCAAACAGGTGAGAGGCTCCACCTGCTGGTTCACCTGAGAACTGCAGGAGAGAAACTGTCCCACTTACAATGACTTTCTGTTGTGTGTGTGTTTGTGTGTGTGTGTGTGTGTGTGTGTGCAGTTTCGGGGCATCAACAGAGGGAAGAGGGCGAACATCATCGACTCGATGCTGCGGATGTTGGAGCAGTACAGTTCAAACCTGGAGGATCTGATCCGAGAACGAACGGACGAACTGGAGGTCGAGAGAAACAAGACGGAGAAACTGGTCGGACAGCTGCTTCCAAAGTAAGACACGTTCAACACCAATGAAGAAGAGCAGTGACACCTGGAGGCTGTGAGCTGAACTACAGTCTGAGTCCAGACTGTGTCAGACTTGAACCTGAGTCAGACCTGAACCTGAGTCAGACCTGTACCTGAGTCCAGTCTGAGTCCAGACTGAGTCAGACCTGAACCTGTCAGACCTGAACCTGAGTCCAGACCTGGACCATGAAACCAGACTGAGTCCAGACTGAGTCAGACCTGAACCTGAGTCAGACCCGAACCTGAATCCAGAGTCAGAGCTGAACTCAGAGATCTGAACCACATGTTGATCTGATCCAGTGACCTCACTTCCTGTCGATATCACTGTGTGTGACGTCCTTTCAGAATAAAGCTCAGAGGAAACAGACGCTGCAGAACTTTACTCAGAATCCTCCTGTTTCCTTCAGTGTCACAGTAAAACTGAAATATCTGAACATTGGTGCGTTCACTGACACCAGGAGCTGATCAGCTGCTGTTCAGAATATGAACTAATGACTGAAAGTGAAAACAGGAGAATAAACATCAAATCAGCACAGACTCAGAAACAGGACGATGTGTTTATATTTATTTTCATGTGATTAATAAGTGTGACTGTGTGTTTCAGGTCTGTGGCTCAGGCTCTGAAGAAAGGGAAACCGGTTCAACCTGAACATTATTCAGACTCCACTCTTTACTTCAGTGACATCGTTGGATTTACGACCATCTCAGCGCTCAGTGAACCCATCGAGGTACAAACTGATTTAATGTCTGTTGATCCTCTTCTTCTGTTACTTAAAACTGACAGTGTGTGTGTGTGTGTGTGCAGGTGGTCGACCTGCTGAACGACCTCTACACCATGTTTGATGCCATCATTGCTTCTCATGACGTCTACAAGGTAACGACTCTCCTGACCTTTGACCTTTGAATGTCAGATTCATTTTCTAACCAGAGATTCACGTCACATTCACTGAACGTCAGGAAAAACCAGTGTCCATCAGGCTGTGCTGACCTTTGTGGTGTTTTGTGTTGTATTGTGTCGTGTTGTTGTGTTGTGTTGTATTGTGTTGTGTTTACAGGTAGAGACCATCGGAGACGCCTACATGGTGGCTTCAGGCGTCCCCAACAGGAATGGGACTCGACACGCAGCTGAAGTTGCCAACATGTCTCTGGACATCCTGCACTCGATCGGAGCCTTTAAGATCAAACACATGCCTGAGATCAAAGTCAAGATCCGCATCGGACTGCACTCAGGTACAGTCCAGACCACTTCCTGTCAGACCGGTTCTTCTCAGACCACTTCCTGTTAGACCAGTTTCTCTGAGACCAGTTCCTCTTAGACCAGTTCTTCTCAGACCTCCTCCTCCTCTCAGATCTCCTTCTCCTCTTGGACCTCATCCTCTCAGACCTTGTTCTCCTCTCAGACCTTGTTCTCCTCTCAGACCTCCTCCTCCTCTCAGACCTCATCCTCTCTGGTCCTCAGGTCCGGTTGTAGCAGGTGTGGTCGGCCTCACGATGCCCAGGTATTGTCTGTTTGGAGACACGGTGACGACGGCGTCGCACATGGAAGCTACAGGACTGCGTACGTAAAGACAGGAAATTACATCATCATCAGACCTGAGCTCAGGATTTCTCTTCAGTTAGGGATCTGATCAGATCTGATCAATGACCTGATCACTATTGATAATGTGTTTGTGGTCTGCAGCCTACAGAATCCACATCAGTCTGAGCACAGTGAAGGTCCTGACCAGTCTCAAACTGGGATACCACTTTGACACCAGGAAGGCACAGGTACGCTCACCTGCTCCTCCTGCCTCACCTGTCCCACCTGTCTCACCTGCTGCAGCCTCAGACTTTCATTATATCACAGATTTAAATGTGTCAGTTACAGAAAAGAACAGTTTAACAGAAGAGAGAGAGCGTTAAACTGCAGATCTACAGAAACCGGGTGAGGGTTGGACTGTGGGTCAGACTGTAACAGTGAAGATAAACAGGTGTTTTCTGTTTCACAGGTGAAGGGTTCAGAGGACACGTACTGGCTGATCAGTCGAGATGGATTCAGCAAACCTCTTCCTGTTCCTCCAGACCTCACTGGAGGGTAATGACTCACACACAGCGACACACCTAACCCTAACCCTACACAACCATCAGCTAACATTACACATTTGTCAGATATCAGTTTACATCAGTGTATCAATCAACCCTGTCTGTGTCACTTGTGTCTCTCACCTGTCTGTCTCTCACTTGTCTGTCTCTCACCTGTCTGTCTCTCAGGGCCAGTAACCATGGGATCAGTCTGGATGAGATTCCAGTTGAGAGACGACAAAAATTTCTGGATCGACAGAAGAAAACAAAGAAATGATGCCAACACACACACACACACACACACACACACACACTCACACACTCTCCCTACCTCGAGGACTGTGCTTTAAGGACATTTTATCAGCTGCTGAAACATTTTCAGTCAAATCCAAAGAAATTGAATGTGGAGAAGAAGCTTCTTAAATGCTGTGAAATCTGAATGGAGTTCTGAATGGAGAACTGTAACATCTGAGGACACTCATCTCTGATTGGTCACTGATGCTGTCATCAGACACACACAGACACACACTGAGCTGCTGATCAATAATTAGTTGATCAGTTTTCCTCTCTGTGGTTATAAAATGTCCAAACTTCAGTCTCATGTTTTTCTTTGTGAAGACAGAGCTCAGAGTGATGACGTTTAAATCAATGATCTGAGTTTAGTTCTACAGTTATTATTGATCCAATAAATAAAGTTTAAGATAATGTGAGATGTTAGGATCCTGGAGAAACTAATATTTCTGTCTCTGTTAAATTAAAACCAGATTTATTGATTTATTATTAATGTTGTTGAAGCTTCGTGTTTCTGTCACATTACAAATAAAATGAATGAAATGTTTTTCAGTCGTCTGAGTTTCTGGAACAAAAATCTACAAGTTCACAGCTGAAAACTTTGTGGAGAAAGAAGAGACTCTGAGATGAAGAAGAGGAGGAGGAGAAGATGAAGAAGGAGGTGGAGGAGCCTCCTGTGTCTCTGTGCTCAGACTCTTCTGCCATCTAGTGGTCTTCTGTCCGTACTGCATCTGCTCCGTCCTGCTGCTGTCGATCTGCTGCAGCAGGAAGACAGGAAACAAACCAGCCGTCTCCATGGAGACAACCCATCACCTTGAAGAGTATGAGGACATCACTGAGTATGACCTCTGACCTCTGTTCAGTTTTAATAAAGAACAGAAACTGTTTTAACCTCCATGTTTACAGGTGAGACGTCACCTGACCTTGGACCTCTTCAACAGGAAATGCGGGGTCAGTAACTTCCTGTTTCTCTTCCTGTAGTTTGCTGTTTTCTAAATTATATTTTCAGGTTGGTTCAGTGGTTCAGCTTTGTCTCCTCACAGTGAGAAGGTTCATGATGTTTTATTATTAAAGTCTTCACACAAAAACAAGCTCTCAACCATCAGCTGCTGAGGTTTCTGATGCTAATGTTACCTGTGGCTGCTGTGAGAAACTCGACTTTTTCAATAAATATATTGTAATAATATTAATTTTTACTGTTAGAGCAGTTTTTATTTCAAATAGAAAAATTAAAATCAGACAAACTTAGTATCAGAACACAAACACAGAAGACAAATATTGAAATGAATGAGATTGAATAAATCAGATTAAAACAGCACAAATTATTAATATGTGCAGAGATGAACCAGTCAGGTCCTGAACCTACCTGTTCACTGTATCTGCAGCTTCAGCTGCGCCCCCACCCTCCACCTCCACCCTCCAGCACCTTCACATAGTGACAGGAAATGACTGAACAGGTTCAAACGCAACGAAACAGCTCCATGAGTCGATCACTGATCAATAAAGCTCCTGTAGTATACAGGATGTTTATGTATGTTTTTGTCTTTCTGGAATGTCTGAGGGTTTCTAGATGTTTACACTTTTTACGAGTTTCCTATGTTTGAGTTAACCTTTGGGGTTCATGTTTAGGACAAGAGTCAAGAATGTGACACCTAGATTAGTAGGGGTTAAAGGTGAGGGTTTCCTCTCACCTTATCTTCTTCCTCTTGACAGTGAAGGTATTGATTAAGGTCCAGATGTTTCCTATGAACCATGTAAACAACCAATGTATATATACTGGTGTTTAGAGCTGTTAGGTAGAGAGATCCATATTGGCTCGGATCCTCTCACAGGCTACTGCAGTGCTTGTCCGATGCTGAACTACTTTGTAATAAACTTCTATATACAAGTAAGTCAGTGTCAGCGGAGATCGTCTCTTCATCATCTTCACGTCAACATCACCATCTAATATACCACACTCCAAACATTACAACAGGAGGAAGAGTATGGTTTTTATAACTCTTCGTGAACGCATCACAACGCCACAGGTGCGTGATGTCAGGTGCCAAACGCGTTAATTGGTCGCGTGGCGGCGGCTTCGAGTTTCTTCCAGTCCAGAGTAGGAGGGGAAGAATGAAGACACCGGGTCCAGCTCCGCTCAGAAAACTCTCAGGTGAGTCCGCCACGTTAACGTCAGGTTAGGTGTGTGAGCGCGTGTCTGCGTCATGTTGAACTGTGTGCGTGTGTTTTTAAACTGTGTAACAGCAGAGGCTCAGACTGAGCCATTAGCTTCATTAGCTCTGACTCTGATTCACGTGGAGAAAGTGATGATGGTAAAAACAGGCTTAGTGTTTCACCTGTGCATGCGCAGCAGCAGCAGCAGCTTCAGGTGAACGTGGTTCAGCGGCTCCATGTTTCTGCTCTGACTCTGTCTGTGATAACGGACATCAGTTATTGACTGACTGATTTGGGTTTATGTTGCTGCTCTGACGTCAGTGTGATCATCTCCTGATGGTTTCCCGCGCTGTGGCTCGCGGCCTGTGAGCGGCCCTCACCTGTTAACAAGGCCGCCACGCGGACGCCAGTCAGACAGTGTGTGTGTGACCTAAAGCAGGCGGTGTGATGTGTTGATGGAGCTTTAACAGAGTGAACAGACTCCATGTCAGAGCAGTGAGGAATGAATTCTCTGCTGCTGTTGATCAGCAACTGACTCAGTTTGACTTTTCAAAGAAAAGAAATGAGCAAAGTGTCACTGCAGGACCAGGAAACATCAGAGGTTTGAGACCAGACTCACATTCATGTTGTTTTTCTTTTTAATGAACAGAACTGGAAAAGAAAAGAGACTCTGAGACAAACTTGTCCAACTTCAGGAGGAACTTTGAACCTCACACAGGAAGGTAAGACACACCTGGAAGCTAGCTGTTAGCCACCAGTTAGCATAGCATTAGCATGAAAGTCATTTGAAGTGGTCAGTGTGAGCACAGAGCTGTAATATCCAGTTCATTAGTCTGTATATAATCTCTCTAACAGCACACAGAGCAGAGAGAATTTAAAGGTGATGAAATGATCAAACTGTCAGAGACTTCAGACTTTACTAACTTTTTTCTTCTTTTTCTTCCAGGTAGATCTACGAACCAGTAAGTCTCATGTTTCTTTTTATTCTGTCTTTGTTGAAGGTGTCATGACTGTCTGTTTAATCAGCTTCAGGTGTTTGTTGTGTTGTTGTGTCTTTGTTCGGCTGCCGTGTTGTTACTGTCTGTTTTCTGACATGTCTTCCCTCTGTCCAACATGGCCACCTGTTCATTTGTCTGTCTTCTTTCTCTTTGTCTTCTCTGTGTGAGGGACAGCTGAGCTGTTCACTGTGTTGGACAGATGTCCTCAACACAATCAGAGCATGTAGTGGTCTTGTGTTGTTTGGACAGTGAATTTATTCACAGGACTGCAGAATGTTTGGAAGCTGTGGGAAAGATTCAGTTTGTCTTTGTGTGCAGTAAAGAAAAGACTGACTGTCTCTGTTCAGTTTGATCTGTTAGTGATGGTGAGACCAGGAAGAATCAGGTGTTGGATCAGAGCTGGACTGATGTGGTTCAGAGTCTGAACAGACTGAGACAGGAGGGTTTTTATCTTCACTGATCTGATGATGATGATGATGAAGGCAGGAATGTAAAGTGTTTGTGTTGTTGTGTTAAAGTCAGTCTCTGTGTTGACTGTGTTTATTGAAGCTGTGTTGTTGCTGCTGAGCCGTTACTGTTTTCTGTCTGATCAGCTTGGATCAAGATCTCTGCACTAACTTCTCCTTTTCAGGTAAATCTATAGTCGGTGGGTCTCATTTAACCTTTAATTCTATGATGATGATGATGATGATGAAAGAGGGTTTTAGCCAGAAGTGCCAGGGGGTGCACTTGGTGGAGGTGGTTAGGGTTAGGGGTAGTTAGAATTAGGGGTGGGAGTTGTTAGGGTTACGGGTGGTTAGGGTTAGGGTTAGGGGTTAGGGTTAGGGTTAGGGGTTAGGGTTAGGGGTTAGGGTTAGGGGTTAGGGTTAGGGTTAGGGTAGGGTTAGGGTTAGGGGTTAGGGTTAGGGGGGTTAGGGTTAGGGATAGAGGGTTTTAGCCAGAAGTGCCAGGGGGTGCACTTGGTTTTTGGCGAATAGCTTTGTCTGTGGTGGTCGCAGAGTCACGAGACCCACATGCTCCCCCACTAATTCTACGATGGGCTTTCCAACGGTGCCAGCCCCATGTCTCTACGAGCTAGCGTCAGCGAGCTACAGTGATATGGAGGGGGGGTGCAGTTGTATTTGGCCCAATAACTTTGTCTGTGGTGGTCGCAGAGTCATGAGACCCACATGCTCCCCCACTAATTCCACGATGGGCTTTCCAACGGCACCAGCCACGAGTCTCTCTGAGCTTGCGTTAGGGTTATGGTTAGGGTTAGGGTTAGGGTTAGAGATAGAGGGTGCAGTTGTATTTGGCCCAATAACTTTGTCTGTGGTGGTCGCAGAGTCACGAGACCCACATGCTCCCTTACTAATTCTACGATGGGCTTTCCAACGGCACCAGCCACGAGTCTCTCTGAGCTTGCGTTGCTGAGATATACTCTGTATGCTCTCTGGGCCTCATATATGGGTACGGCCTTAGCGAGAATTCACTCTGGCTGAGGAATAGAGGGTTTTAGCCAGAAGTGCCAGGGGGTGCACTTGGTTTTTGGCGAATAGCTTTGTCTGTGGTGGTCGCAGAGTCACGAGACCCACATGCTCCCCCACTAATTCTACGATGGGCTTTCCAACGGTGCCAGCCCCATGTCTCTACGAGCTAGCGTCAGCGAGCTACAGTGATATGGAGGGGGGGTGCAGTTGTATTTGGCCCAATAACTTTGTCTGTGGTGGTCGCAGAGTCATGAGACCCACATGCTCCCCCACTAATTCCACGATGGGCTTTCCAACGGCACCAGCGACGAGTCTCTCTGAGCTTGCGTTGCTGAGATATACTCTGTATGCTCTCTGGGCCTCATATATGGGTGCGGCCTTAGCGAGAATTCACTCTGGCTGAGGATGATAGAGGGTTTTAGCCAGAAGTGCCAGGGGGTGCACTTGGTTTTTGGCGAATAGCTTTGTCTGTGGTGGTCGCAGAGTCATGAGACCCACATGCTCCCCCACTAATTCCACGATGGGCTTTCCAATGGCACCAGCCACGAGTCTCTCTGAGCTTGCGTTAGGGGGTTAGGGTTAGGGGGTTAGGGTTAGAGGGTTAGGGTTAGGGGGTTAGGGTTAGGGGTTAGGGTTAGGGGTTAGGGTTAGGGTTAGGGGTTAGGGTTAGGGTTAGGGGTTAGGGTTAGGGTTAGGGATAGAGGGTTTTAGCCAGAAGTGCCAGGGGGTGCACTTGGTTTTTGGCGAATAGCTTTGTCTGTGGTGGTCGCAGAGTCACGAGACCCACATGCTCCCCCACTAATTCTACGATGGGCTTTCCAACGGTGCCAGCCCCATGTCTCTACGAGCTAGCGTCAGCGAGCTACAGTGATATGGAGGGGGGGTGCAGTTGTATTTGGCCCAATAACTTTGTCTGTGGTGGTCGCAGAGTCACGAGACCCACATGCTCCCCCAGTAATTCCACGATGGGCTTTCCAACGGCACCAGCCACGAGTCTCTCTGAGCTTGCGTTGCTGAGATATACTCTGTATGCTCTCTGGGCCTCATATATGGGTGCGGCCTTAGCAAGAATTCACTCTGGCTGAGGATGATGATGATAGAGGGTTTTAGCCAGAAGTGCCAGGGGGTGCACTTGGTTTTTGGCGAATAGCTTTGTCTGTGGTGGTCGCAGAGTCACGAGACCCACATGCTCCCCCACTAATTCTACGATGGGCTTTCCAACGGTGCCAGCCCCATGTCTCTACGAGCTAGCGTCAGCGAGCTACAGTGATATGGAGGGGGGGTGCAGTTGTATTTGGCCCAATAACTTTGTCTGTGGTGGTCGCAGAGTCATGAGACCCACATGCTCCCCCACTAATTCCACGATGGGCTTTCCAACGGCAACAGCCACGAGTCTCTCTGAGCTTGCGTTAGGGTTAGGGTTAGGGGGTTAGGGTTAGGGGGTTAGGGTTAGAGGCTTAGGGTTAGGGGGTTAGGGTTAGGGTTAGGGTTAGGGGTTAGGGTTAGGGGTTAGGGTTAGGGTTAGTAGAATATCTCTTTGATCCTCCCCGTTTGGTCCGCCGACTCAACGGTTTGGTGTAGAGGGTCAAAGGAAATGCACGGGCCGACGCATATCGCTACTAGGCTCCCCGTACAATGTGCCCCATCTACAACAGTAGTTCTATTTTTAGTCCCGTAGGTTAGGGTTAGGTTTTGGAGTATATTTTGTTCCTCTTTCTAGGGTGTAGGGTTCTGGATCCGGATTAATACAGAGTATGATTAACCTTCTGATGTTTTTAGATTGTATTTTAAAGGTTAAGATTGAGGTCTCATTAGGTTAAATTAAGGGGTTTGTCAAATGGTATGAGGTCCCAGTTAGGGTTAGGGGTAGGATAGATAAGGTTAAGGTTGAGGTCTGATAAGGGTAAATTAAGGGGTTTGTAAATGGTATGAGGTCCCAATTAGGGTTAGGGGTAGGATATAAAAGGACTAAGGTTAGGGTTAGGGGTTAGGGTTAGGGTTAGGGTAAGAGATGGGAGAGGTTAGGATTAGGGTTAGGGAAGAGAAAGGGTTAGGGTTAGGGCCTGAGGAGGGGGAGGTTAGGGTTAGGATAAGGAAATGGGAGAGGTTAGGGTCAGGGTTGAACAAGAAGGAATGAAAGATTAAGGTTAGGCAAGGGAAGAGAGTTAGGGTTGGAGTCAGAGAGGGTTAGGGTTAGGGAAAAGAAGAGGGTTAGGGTTAGGGTTAGGGCAAGCTGTGAGAGAGGTTAGGGTTAGGATAAGGAGATGGGAGAGGAGGGTTAGGGTTAGGCAGGAAAGTTAGGGTTAGAGTCAGAGAAGTAGGGTTAGGTAGGGTTAGGGCATAGGAT
>NW_026118167.1:0-6795 GCF_001640805.2 Lates calcarifer
AGTTTAAATCATTGCTTCTGTTTGCTAGTACCACGAGAAGCCGACGTTACCGTTGAGGACTGGGTGGTAAAACAAACGTTCACTTTATCGACATTTTGCGTCTCTCTGTCATTTTGTGTTCCATTCTGATAATTTAGTTTATGGTGGTTTATCACGTCGTTGTCATCGGTTTGTGGCCATTTGTGGTGATTTTAGATTTACATCTACCTGACTGTTTTACACTTAGGTGTTAGCATTAGCATTGGCGTCGAGCGTTTGCGTGGGTTAATGTTTTTTGTGCTCCAGCTTGGTCATTTTAAGTCAGTTTAGCGGATTATCATGTCGATGTGATCAGTTTTTCCCTTGCCACTGTCGCCTAGTGCTTGCTCATGGTGTGATTTGTTGGGTCTCTCTCTATATTTTAAAGAGTATGGTCCAAGACCTGCTCTGTATGAAAAGTGTCCTGACTTTTGTTGTGATATGGCGCTATATAAATAAAACTGAATTGAATTGAATCATTCCGTGTCTATCTGTGGTATTGCATCGTTTTTTGTCTGGCTGTTTTACATCTACTTACGGTCAGCTTCTGTGCCTATGTAGTTTTGTGTCTATTCCACGTCATTTAACATTTCTTTGTGACCATTTTGTGTTTCAGTGTGGCAATTAAGCGTTTCATTGTGATCGTTTTGCGACTCTCTTTTTTTTTTTTTTTTTTGCCTTTGTAGCTTTGTGGTAGTAATCTCTCCATCGCCATCCATTGATCCCTGTTGTGTATATTAATGATTAGAAATTTGTTTGCGTGACTTGAGACTTTACTAAGCTCAGTTTTGAGTTAAATACAAGATTGAAAACCAGATTTTAATTTTGTGCTCCTTCGCAAGTTTTGAGCCACAAGAGTAGGTCACAATGTATGAGCTGAAATATTAAAAACTATTTGAAAAGTTGCTTTTCTCTCCGAGATGAATGAATTCATAACATAATTTATTCACCTCAAATCTTAAACTGTGATTTCAAGGTTCTAGTATTTCATATCCTATTTTTTGTAATTAGGTTATTTGTTTTTCAAGTGTTTTACTTGTGTTCCCCAGGTTTACTCGTTCAGCTGCTGCAACCTGGACAGAAACACCAGCTCTCACCTCACAAACCAAACAGGTATGTGTCCTAAAGATTTACCCAGTCTGAAAAAATGTGTTGATGAGCTAAATTATTAATATTAGTAACAGAGTCATTGTTTAAATCCTTGGTATTTAGTGAGTTTAGTATTGAATATAATAATGACTGATTTATTGTGTCTATAAATTGTCAGAAAATAGTACTAGTTATAATCATTTTTAAAAACTCAAAATAGTTATCAGTTAATTGTCTGCCTGTGGACTGAAGTATATATTTAAAAATACCAAAACCCTGCTTTCAAAAATGTGCTTAAGTGAAAGTTTTTATTATGTAATTCACAATAATATACATGATCCCTCTAATGATTAGTTGACAAACAATGAATATAGAAATTTAAGAAAATCATTTTAGTTATTTTTTCCCAAATAATTAATGTTATTGATTCTTAAAGATGTGATGCTTTTTCTTGTCATATGTGACAGTAAACAGCCCATTTTCTGGGGCAGTTTTGTAACAAAGATCTCCTGGTTTGGCTGTAATGTTCAATATTTATGTGTTTTGGGTTAAACTGTTGATGAGGAATAGGTCATAGTGTATTGATTATTTTCCCTTGTATATTTCTCTTTTTATTTCCTCCTGGTGTCACCACTTCGTCCGTGATCACAGAGAATATTCGTACAACTGTCCAACACAGAGCACTGACATTAAATTATATATCTTCAGTAATTGATCTGAAGTCTGAGTAGTTTGATTTGTCACAAAAAGACTCATTATTAATGTTTTTATGTAGTTCAATGAAAATGAAGAATTTAAACATCAGGTCTCTCTCTGTCTCTTTCTCTCTCCCTCTCCCTTGCTCTCTTAAGTCTGGCACACACCAAAAGATTTTTAAAATCTTACCCGATTTAGAAAATGTGAGAGACCACACACATGATGACAAATAATGTCAGATTTCACAGTTTTGTTCTTATAGTGTGTGATGAGCAACGTGAAGACGAACACAGCACACTACACACTAACAGATTCAACACCAACAACCAGAGTCAGAGGTCTGTACTATGAAGCAAGTTTAACATACCCAGGATATCTTTTTGTTATCTGGCTTCACTAAACCTAAAGTCACAAGTTTGGATAAGCAGTCTTATGACGCTGGTTATCAACTTGTTGAGTTAACCCAGGATTTCCCAAGTGCGTTTGTGTGAAAGGAAAAGGTGGAGTTGTTAGTTAAAAGCAGTGTGTCAGAACCGTGAGTGAGTTACCTAATATATGAGGAGTAATGTTGATAGCTGCATGTTGTTTGGTTCTAGCGATGTCCATAAGAGATATTAACAAGGTGAAATGTGATCACATGACTAGAATAGAAACACTAGAAATAATTTTCAGTTTAATGGTCAGGCTGAGGATTTATTGTGAATAAGTACATAAATGCTTTTTACTTACTGGAGTGAGTGTTTTTGCTCTTAAGTCTGATGGTGATTTACTGAATTACTCTAAATATGTGATGCAGATAAACAGTGACAGTAATGTCAGACTGTTCCTGCTGCCAAAGCGAGAGGAGAGAGTTAATGTCTGAGGTTGATCTGACTGAAATGTTCATTTATAATTGTGGGAAATATTCAACAGTGTGTGGATAAAAGCATCTTTGTTCTATCAAAATAAGGATATAACAATAAGTATGTGATTATGTAGTACAATAAACTCTCTCTGTTTGTTAGGAGCTTGGTTGTGGACAGATTGGAAAGACCTGATAGATCCTGTAGAAATAAGGACGCCAATTTTCCAGTGATCTGATTGGTCAGTAGTTGGGCTGACAGGTTTTGATCTGATCATCTGAAGTTAACCCTCACACTTGTGTGTGTGTGTAGTAGGATTTGTTGCTGTGTATGACATTCGTGATTCTGAAGTGGTTATCTTTGTTTTTGAATAATAGTAAAAAGAAAAAAGTATACGGAATATGAAGGGCAATGGGAGGGTTAAGCTGCCCTGGAGCAGGCTAGCCATTCAGTATAAGTTACCATGGTGTATAAGAAGTGCAATAAGAAGTGAACCATTGTAAGACTCAAAACCCAGAGTTAAACCTGAAGTTACCTTGCTAACTGCATATCCTGGTTCGTAGTACAGGCCTCTGGACTCTCAAACATAGTGGATGACAATATCTCTTGATTGTTGTGCTTCTGTCTTCAGTCAGCTTGCTTCGTGATTGGCTAACTCTGTGCATTGTTCCATGTGACAATCTACAGAATGTGTATTCAGCTTTCCTTGGTGTACTTGCCACATGCAGGATTTTCAATCATAAATATTGACCATATTTAATATTTATTGATCCAATTGTCTTCGGAGCAGATCAGGGAGGGTAAAATTACACACGTCACACAACAGAAGAATCTAGTAAGATAATCAGGCCTTTGACTTTGATCGGCTTGATTGGTGTGTACCCCACTTTACTCTTTCTCCTTTCCCCCTCTCTCTGCCTTTGTCTCTTTCTCTCTTCCTTGCTCTCTCAACCAAATTTAGTTTAAATTTTAACTAACTTTGGAGAAAAAACATTTCCATCCACTGCTGTTGTGTGAATATCAGGAGTTGGTGGAGTCAGTTCTCTAGTCAAGAGCAGCTTCTTCTGTCTTTGTATGTAAAGCAACTTTAACTCTTGGACTGGTTCTGATTAGTATAGAACCAGTTAGTCCACACTAGATTTAGTGTCTTTTACTTCTTTATCTTTTGACAGTTTGAAGTTCAATACCCAAAACCTCTCTGTGCTTTTATTTTGATGTGTTAAGAGTCATATCTTCATATTAATGTTTCTTGTGTTTTTCTCCACAGGATTCAAACTTCAACCATTAAATCACATAGAAGAGACAGACGTGAAGACATTTCCAGAAGGTCAGTGTTAGGTTATTCTTTTCAGTCTGACTCTGTCATTATCTCAGCTGCAGTTTGATACTTTAAAACCTCTTCTCTGGAACAAATAGCAATACATTAAAGTTGCTGTAACTTATTATTTTTTTCAACAATGTAGCTGCAAAAAAATAAGTCTAACAAAATACATATAAATAATACAAAACCTTAGTTTAGAATAGAATAGAAACCCTTTCAAAAAATAAGTTGAAAACCTCAAAAATGTCTAAATAAATATAAAACATTAAATAAATAGGTCTATAAAACATTTAAAAATAGAGCACACACACAAAAACAGGTTTGACAAATAAGGTTAAAATCTTAAAATGTTCAGCCTTTAATATATATATTAAAAATCAAGCGTGGTTTCATGCTGTAAAAAATAAGTCTAGAAAACAACTAAAAGGCCTTTAAAATCTTTATTTAAAACTAGAAAATGAGTGTAAAACCATAAAAATAATATATAACATACAATAAAATGATTTGTATAATAATTTTCAAAATAGGGAAACCCTTCTAATAATTTGATTCCAGACAACATTTAACAAATCACAGCAAAGATAATGACAGACATTTGACCATAAGGAAACACTTGTTAGAGCTGGTTAGGCACATTTAGTTTAGCACATTTTCCAGATGAACCTGTCTACTAAGCATCTTTATGATCATTTAACTGTTTGTGGTACAATTATCAATTCAACGGTTGTATCATAAGATAATCCTTTATTTGTCCCACAACTGGGAAATTACAACCAGTTGAATTTTGTCACAGACCTTTAATAAAGATGTATTAGTCTTTGGAGAATGTGCCCATGACTACATTATCAGATGGTAGAGGTCTAATTAACAGCTTCATAACACTTTTGTTTTCTTTCATCCACTTCAGGTCTTCGGCTGCTGTCGTCTTCTCCTTCTGCAGAGACAAGAAACAAGAACTGATCAGTAAAACTAAATACTTTCACGACATACTATTCTCTGACATTTTTTGGTGTTTTTGACAACTTACTATACTATGACATTTCACTTAAGACAAAGGAACTCTCTCTTAAGTGGCCATCATACCTTTGTTTTCCACAGAAACACCTCTACATAGTGTTTGTGGGTTAGATTAGATTTTCATTTTAGTATTTTGCCAGAGTGCAATATCAGTACTCAAATCCACTCTATTACTGTGTACATAGTCCTGTTTATACTGTTCATATTATATGTTTTATCTTGTCTTTTTCTATTTTTGCTGTTGCACCACCGAATTTCTCCGTTGTGGAACTGATAAAGGATCTTACTCAAATAAATACTTCTGAACACTGAATATTTTGCCAGTCTGTTTAATATTGTATGAAAGTGAATGTTTTTAGCCAGAGGTTGAGGTGAGAATTATGGCTTTTATGGTTTTTATGGTCATTTTTTGACCATTTTTCATGCCTTAACTATGACTTTTTTGGACCATTTTTGACCCCTTACTATACTATGACTTTTTTTTGGTGGTTTTTGACCATTTTTTGACCATTTTTCATGCCTGACTATACTATGACTTTTTTGGACCATTTTTCATGCCTTACTATACTATGACTTTTTGGTGTTTTTGACCCCTTACTATACTATGACTTTTTGTGGTTTTTGACCCCTTACTATACTATGACTTTTTTGGTGGTTTTTGACCATCCCTTACTATACTATGACTTTTTTTGACCATTTTTCATGCCTTACTATACTATGACTTTTTTGGTGGTTTTTGACCCCTTACTATACTATGACTTTTTTTTGGTGGTTTTTGACCATTTTTCATGCCTGACTATACTATGACTTTTTTTGACCATTTTTCATGCCTTACTATACTATGACTTTTTTGGTGGTTTTTGACCCCTTACTATACTATGACTTTTTTTTGGTGGTTTTTGACCATTTTTTGACCATTTTTCATGCCTTACTATACTATGACTTTTTTGGTGGTTTTTGACCCCTTACTATACTATGACTTTTTCTGACCATTTTTGACCCCTTACTATACTATGACTTTTTTCTGACCATTTTTGACCCCTTACTATACTATGAATTTTGCCAGTCTGTTTAATATTGTATGAAAGTGAATGTTTTTAGCCAGAGGTTGAGGTGAGAATTATGGCTTTTTATGGTTTTTATGGTCATTTTTTTGACCATTTTTCATGGCCTACCTTACTATGACTTTTTTTGGTGGTTTTTGACCCCTTACTAATACTATGACTTTTGTTTGGTGGTTTTTGACCCCTTACTATACTATGACTTTTTTTGGTGGTTTTTGACCCCTATACTATGACTTTTTTTGGACCATTTTTCATGCCCTTACTATACTATGACTTTTTTGGTGGTTTTTGACCCCTTACTATACTATGACTTTTTTTTGGTGGTTTTTGACCCCTTACTATATTATGACTTTTTTGTGACCATTTTTGACCCCCTTACTATACTATGACTTTTTTTGGTGGTTTTTGACCCCTTACTATACTATGACTTTTTTTGACCATTTTATGCCTATAGCTCTGACTATACTACTATGGACTATATTTTTGTGGTTTTTGACTCCTTTTTTACATATACTATGACTTTTTTTGGGTGGTTTTTGACGCCTATTACTTTTTGACCATTTTTCACTGGGGCCTTACTATACTATGACTTTTTTTTTGTGTTTGTTTTTTTTTGTGTTACCTAATTTTTCATCTGTCTATACTATGACTTTTTTGTGGTTTTTGACCCCTTACTATACTATGACTTTTTTTTTGACCATTTTTCATGCCTTACTATACTATGACTTTTTGGTGGTTTTTGTACTAT